>NC_083276.1:122179448-122398547 GCF_963506605.1 Zootoca vivipara | reverse complement strand
TGGCTTTTTTTTTTTTTTTTGCGGGGAGTCAGGATAGCCCTGTCATACAAGTAGAGTCCCATTTGATCCTATCTCAATCCAACAACTAGTATTAATTCTAACAAAAATTAGTGACTGGCAGTCACAGGACTGTACCTATGGGAGAGGGAGTGTTTAATCCTCTCCCCCCAGCCATATTCCCAGCAAAATCCCCACTCTTCAATGTTTGGGGCAGAGAAAAAAAATGGATATTGCTTGCTCAACTACAGAATGTTGTTGGGGTTCTAGAACTGGCATTCCATTTGCACCTTGGAGTGGAATGGCAATGACTGGTCATCACTAAATGAACCGTGCCTGGATGTGGAAGCCCCCTGACCTAGGAAAGGGACATGATGATCATTGGGTGACTTCCATTTGGCTCCTTGGAAGGGATGCAAGTTCAGTGGCAGAACTCATGCTTTGCATGCCAAAGTTCCCAGGTTGTAACAATCCCTGCCATCTCCTCTTCATAACTCCTGAATGGGACGCTGCTATTCTGTCCATACCAAACAGTACTGCCCTAGATGGGTCTGATTTGGTATAATTTCCTACGTTCCTAAGCTTACTGGTGATGGAACTGGGGCCAATCAATCAATCAATCATTTGATTTGTATCAGGCAAATCGCAAAAAAACTTTTCAGAAAAATGGGTAAAGTATAATTTATACGTTCAAAAATACACCAGAGGTGCACTGAATTTGGTAACAATCGATTAAATCAAAAGGGGGGGGGGAATAAAACTCATATATAAGGTTTTGATGCATGAAGAGGAATGAATGTATTGGATATGTGTATCAGAAAAAAAGGGGGGGTTAGTACGTTCGCATAAGTTTGAAATTACATCAGAAATTGGCAGGAAGTTTGATAAGAAAAGAAAGGTATAAAAGAAAAAAACCAAACAGACTTTTTTCATTTCAACATTTTCTGTTTTATTGATTCTTATTGATTCTCTCTCCATTTTCCAGTGTTAATATAAACAATGTACAGCAAGATATAAATAAATAAGGGGAATGGGAGGGAAGGGGGAAGGCGGGTGGAAATGAAGGGATGGGGAAGGGCGGGAGAACGGGAGGGGGGAGGGGGGAATCATAAGTATTAAGGTTTAACATTATTCTTTTGATTTTTTTTTCTCCTTTTACGTAATTGTGGGTAATTACAACGATCTGTAAGATTTGACGTATTCTTGATTTCCATATCTTTTCTATTTTGTAAGATTTTAAATATTCTAATAAAATTTTAAAAAAAGATTTGTATCATGCCTTCCTAAAGTTAAAACTGTGTTCAAGGCAGCTTTGTTGTTTGTTGTTGTTTAGTTGTCTTAGTCGTGTTCGACTCTCCGTGACCCCATGGACCAGAGCATGCCTTGGAAACTCTCACTTTCTTCTCAAAGCTTCAACTTTTTTATGTCCATGGAGTTTTCTTGGCAAAATACTGGAGTGGTTTGCCAGTTTCTTCTCCAGGTGGATCACATTTAGTCTAAACGCTCGGCTATGACCTGTCCATCTTGGGTGGCCCTGCACGGCATAGCTCATAGCTTCTCGGAGTTATTCAAGCCCCTTTGCCACGACAAGGCAGTGATCCATGAAGGGGCAAGGCAGCTTACAACATATTATAAAACCACATAACTACAAATGTAACAACAGTAGTCATAAACAATAGGTGAAACACCAAAAAGCACATAACCAAATTGATCAATTTCCACATAAATAATCAGATACAAACTCAAGATACAAAAAATTAACAGCAGCAGCAACAATCCCTCGCCATCCAAATAAAACCCCCTAAACAATAGTAGCATAATGGAAGAGGATATAAAGATCTTACCCCCCCCCCAAAAAAAAGGATCCTCAGAAACGCTCACTATTAGAGCCGTCTCCTAATTACTGGAACCAATTGGGAAGTAATAGAACTTCCTCCTTTTTGACATAGCAAATTGTAATTAGTATAATCCTGGTGATGGGGCAGGTGAGTGACATGCTCCCCAATTAAAACAGGAAACCTGGTTAATTATCTCTTGGCTAATAACCGTGACAGTGATAAGACTCTTTTCCAAAGTGGTGGAAAATAATGAAGCCTTTAATGAACTTTGTGGCGAATTACATAAATCAAAGGCAACTTAATAAAGGCTTAGATTTCTCTCTCTCTTTGAAACAGAGATTAGATCTTTTGAACTGTAAAAACTAAAAGAGGTAATTCTGGAAATGTGCGGACAAAGATTTGGTAGGCCAACTCTAGTCAACACAGGAGTTTTTCTAACTCTCTGGAGCAGTGGTTCCCAACAGGTGGTCCGCGGACCCCCAGGGGTCCGCGTGCTATGCCAGAGGGGTCCGCAAGATGCTATTAGAATAAAAAATATATTAAATATATTTCGTATGATAACAGATTTTTTGTTTTGGCCACTTCCTGCATGAGCAGAGTCTAGCGCAAAACTAGAATTAGATAGAGGCAGTAGTTCTGCTGTATGCCGTTAGGTAGCGCTTTACAGACACTACTGTTTTGCAAAGAGGCAGCGTGCACATTCTACTAACGCTCCCCTCCCCAAGATGCTTTGCGCGCGTTGGCGCAGGTACTCTGTCTTCTCCATTCCCCTCCCTCCTCCCTGGTGCGCGCTGCCTCTTTGCAAAACAGTAGTGTTTGTAAACAAAGCGTTGTTTTTCGCGGAAGCTACAGTTCGTGTAGTTAAAAATGGACCGTTGGTTAAAAAGTGGTTCGTTAAAACGACAAAGGCCTACAGATGAAGAGGAAGATAATGCATTTGATGTTCAAGCAAGTAAGTCAGTGACTCTCGAACCGATCTTGTCAGTGTCCATTGAACCTAAATTGTCGGCGTCCCTTGAACCTAACCCTTCCAAGATCAGTGTTAAGCTTACTGGAAAAATTAGATTAGGAATTTGGAATTAGATTTAGGATTAGGAATTAATGGGGGTCCTTGTCACAATAGTGGCTCGATGAGGGGTCCTCGAGAAAATTTTGTTGGGAACCCCTGCTCTGGAGGGTCTCCACCCTCCTCCTTTGGTATCAAAGACTCCCCTTTCAAGTCCTGCAGAAGTGTCTACATGAGCTGATCAAAAGCCATGCTTGGAATTCCTTTTGACAAATAAAGCTGTGCCTTGGTCGGAGGAGAGGGTGGTACGAAAAGTCTTTGACTTATCGCTAAAGGAGTCCAAGAATGCGCTGAAGAGGCTGCATTAATGGGAGTTTCATAGGCATGAATGGACTGCTTAGTACTGGCCAGTCTAAAGGATTGCAACTTGGTTCTGAGCAGCTGGAGAACGAGAAGGATGATGCGTCACAAGTGTCCTTAACTAGCCATGGTATTGGTTCTTCAGATTTTGAAGGACCATCAAGGAAAAGAGTGACATGGAAGAGTTGCTCATCAACAATGCCTGGGCAGGCTATCTGGCGTCAACACCCACCTAACCACGGGTGGTAGGCCCAAGAAGCCTACCATATCCACCACCTGAGGACCCCAAGTTGGTGCAGCATCTGGCTGAGCTGGCTTAACAACAGACATTCTATGTATTTAATGTGTATTTTAATGAACTGAACACATAATAATAATAATAATAATAATAATAATAATAATAATAATAATTGGAAGGCCTGGAAATGATGCCTTATGAGGAACGGCTCAGGGAGCTGGGTATGTTTAGCATGGAGAAGAGAAGGTTAAGGGGTGATATGATAGCCATGTTCAAATATATAAAATGATGTCATATAGAGGAGGGAGAAAGGTTGTTTTCTGCTGCTCCAGAGAAGCGGACACGGAGCAATGGATTCAAACTACAAGAAAGAAGATTCCACCTAAACACTAGGAAGAACTTCCTGACAGTAAGAGCTGTTCGGCAGTGGAATTTGCTACCAAGGAGTGTGGTGGAGTCTCCTTCTTTGGCGGTCTTTAAGCAGAGGTTTGACAGGCATATGTCAAGAATGCTTTGATGGTGCTTCCTGCTTGGCAGGGGGTTGGACTAGATGGCCCTTGTGGTATCTTCCAACTCTATGATTCTATATTAAAGAGAGCTAGGCTAGAAACACTTTTCTTTATATGCTAGCTTTCGGTCTGGAGGAAATTTTTACATGGAGGAGATTGAATTTCAAAATCTCAGTAGTATAGACAATGAATCTTGCACTCCACTGGGGTTAGGGATACTACCTTTGTTTGGCAAGGCCGCTCCATACCTACGACACCTATACAATCCTCACCAACGTGCGTTATGCCGTCTGCAATTCTTCAGGGAAGTTTCTCGAAGGTTCCGTATTCAGAGAGGTATTTTTCCTTGCGGTGTAGAGCAGATCAAGACATCTTGTTCTACTGTCCGTTTTGTTATGTATTCAGTGGTCTGTGTTTGCCTGAGCTTGAGTCTGGACTAAAGATTTTGAGCCCCTGTGTTCTGATTCGATACATGATACCCAATCACAGAACATTTCAGGATTTGGGCCTCTGCCATTGGCCCTTAAACTCTGAGTCATGATTCGCAGCTTGGAAGTTTAGACAGCCAATCACGTTGGGAGTGGGAGTAGCCCAGGCCTGCAGAAATGTATATAAGCAGTTGCTTTGCCCCTGTTGTCCACTTCTGTTAGCTCCATAAAGGTTCTTGCTGTTATCACTGTGTCTTGCCTCGTGGGAATCCATCTACACTTCACGTTTTATGCTGTAATCCGCAACGAATATTTGAGCCCCATGCTGAAGGAGAGGTTAAAGTGCTCTGACTCCTACAGAGTTTCCTTTTTATTGAATAGCTGTGGGCATGACAGCATGGAGAAAGTAGCAGAACAACTGAGCAATGCCATGAAACCACATCATCATAAGACCTGAGTGGTACTTTTTTATCCTTATTAGGCCTGTATAGTTTTATCACAAAGCATCTCCTTCTGTGAACAGATGCCAATTTTATGTTCCGATTCATATAATCCTGTCTTATCTGTATTCCAATAAAGGTTGGTTGGTTGGTTGGTTGGTTGGTTGATATATGGAGGAGCATTCAATCATGTGAACTCCCTCCACCACCCTGCCAATGTCAGTTTTAAGTGGTACAGTCCCATCACAGGTTTACCACTTTGACAACTTTGAGCTAAGTGAAATGAGCCACAGTCATCTCATTCCTTTCATTTGGTGGAATATTCTGCTCTGTATCTTGCTGAAGTGCATCCTTCTTAATATCAGGTGCAAAAATCTGGAAATAAACATGTTTTTTTTTTAAAATGAAACCCTGCACTTGATCTGATTTTGGTTTTTTAAATTACAGGGGACGTTATGTCCTGAATTTGCATTTCTGAACTTGCCACCGCTGACAGCTGGCAAAGTTACACTCCGCATCAATAGGGTTTTGTGTACTTTTCAAAAAAGAAAGAAAATAAAGGTCCTGTATCATCAGCATATATGGGAGAAAGCTAATAGCACAGGGAACAGTGGAATATTAAAAAGCCATATTAATCAAATGCAGATTAAGCCTCTAAAAGAGCGCCGTCGTACAAAGAAGAACAAAACTGTGGAGTTAGGCCCGTATGAAAAACTGCAAACAGCTGCACTATTCTTTTTTTATATTATTTTTTAAGGAAAGAATAAATTCTATGAGAAGCATTATTTCCATGATTAAAATATTCACAAATCAGTCATTGGTACAACTAAATCTTTTCTAAATGGATGGTTTATGTATTTATGAAGGGCATCTTTTTTGCTTCTTCCTTCATTGCACGTTACCATAGCGACGGCACAAATATGGATGGAGCACCCTTTCATCACGGTAGTTACATATTTACGTGCAAATAGCTGAAACGTATTTTTCCAAGTTCCATATTTTTTTAAAAAAATAATAATAACAGAGCACAATCAGAGTTAGGTTTCCATGTGATTTAAGAGAGCCCTTCACTTTTATCATAAACACTGACACGGCAACAGCAAGAGTGTGCTCCAGGGCCGGTGTGGAAAATATCGTTCTTCCCTGAACCACTAGTAAAAAAAAAAAAAAAGGTAAAGGACCCCTGGATGGTTAAGTCCATTTCAGGTCAAGGGAGCCAGCATTTGTCCACAGATAGCTTTCCGGGTCATGTGGCCAGCAGGACTAAACCGCTTCTGGTACCACAGGACACCGTGACAAGTGCCAGAGCACACGGAAATGCTGTTTCCGTTCCCGCCGCAGTGGTACCTATTTATCTACTTGCACTGGCGTGCTTTCAAACTGCTAGGTGGGCAGGAGCTTGGACAGAGCAACAAGAGCTCACTCCGTTGCGTGGATTCAAATCGCCAACCTTCTGATCGGCAAGCCCAAGAGGCTCAGTGGTGTAGACCACAGCGCTCCCCACTCTTCTTAGAACAACTACTGTGCGATCAAGTCACAGACCATCTCAGGTCGCCCAACCCAGCAGAATGTATGTTGTGAGTTCTTTTTTGAATCATTGAACTGTAGAGTTGGAAGGGGTCTCCAAGGTCCTCTATTCCAACCCTCTGCAATGCAGGAATCTCAGTGAAACATCCCTGACAGACGGCCATCCAACCTCTGCTTAAAAACCTTCCATGAAGCAGAGTCCACCACCTTCTGAGGGAGTCTGTCCCACCATGTGGCCTGCGTTTTGTTAGCCCCCAAATGGAAAACAAGTGAGGTCCCAGCTAAAGAAGAATGGCAACTTAAGTTGACAGAATATGCACAACTTGCAGACTTTACATATAGAATAAGAGAACAAGAAGACCACACGTTTAAAGGAGATTGGAAAACGTTTATTGAAGATATGGGAAATAATTGTGTACAGCTGAAAATGCTGGTGGCATTAAGATACAGTAAATTCAACAGCGTAAACAAGTTTTGATGGATGCAATAACGGAATACTGAATGGTATGGTTTTTTTATAAAATATGCAGGGATTTATGATGTATAAAATGAACCATGAAAAGAGAAGAAGGGAAGTCATTGGTATCTTAAGGATGTAAAATGAGCATTTTAAATTGTAAAACAGAAAATTTAATAAAAAGTAATATATAAAAGAGAGCAGCAGGACTTAGATTAGGCAAGTCGCACAAATTTATTTGTCCCATGAATTTCAAATGAAATGACCAAATGAAAAAGGGGAGCGGCCAGAGAGTCGATTTAATCTGCCATAAATGCCAGGTATAAATGCCAGGTATAAGTGATACTTGGTACTGGACTGGGCAGAAAAATGGCCATTCGTGCAATCAAATTGCCATGGTGGGTTGAGCAGATCAGAGATGATTTGTGCTCAAGTTGCTTCATTGCCTATATTGACAGGACTTGCCTATATTGATGGTGAGCGTGACTTGTTAGGGTTTTGACTTGCGGCGAAGCTATCACATCACCCCAACAAGCATGGGAGAGCTCAGAAGCAGTAGAGCAAATACTTGCATGCAGACAGTGCAGTTTCAGTTCCCAGTATTTTCAGATTTAAAAAAGCAGGTAGCAAGGTGACCTTTCTAATTTAATTTAATTTAGACAAAGTAATAATCATACATAAATAAGAATAAACAGAATTTTAACAGTACAAATTCTACAAACACCCTCTGTATCTCCTCTAAATCTTTTCTCCTGCATATTCCCCGTCTTACCTTAATGGCACATGTTAATTTGTCATTAATAGCTATATCCCACACCTCTTCCATTCTTCCATTTTATATTCTACTTGCGCATTCTACTTCCTAGCTATCATAACTTGTGTAGCTATCAACAAAATTGTGAGCAAGTCCTTCATAGCCTGCAAACCTTCCACCCCATTGTAAACTGATAATAATGCTACCTCTGGACTTTTGGTCAGCTTTAACCCAGTGATGTCTGTTATTTCCTTAAACACCCTTTGCCAAAAAAAAAAGTACATATTTACACCCCCACCACATGTGAACATAATTCCCTGTTTCCTGGCATCCCCTCCAACGTAAAATCAAATATTCCTTGTTTATTTGATTGAATATGACGAGTGTTAAATACCATCTCCAAACTAATTTATAATAATTTTCTTTTACTCTTATGGGCAACATTTTCAACGTATGTTTCTCCCATATTTCCCTCCAAGGTGACCTTTTAGTTTAGCAGTCCTGGAACTCTGGAAATACCTGCCCATTGACATTAGGGTGTTTGCTTTAAAAGTTTTTTAGTTTAGGCAAGTCTATCCAGATATGCATTTTAATATGCATTAGTACTTTATTTATATTTTGGGATCATTTAGATCTATTTGTTTTTAACTTCTGTCTTGCTATAATACAGCTTACTATATTTCACGGTGACATGAAATTTGCCTTGATTGGCTTTTTGCTGGCAAGGTCAGTGCTAGGGGCAAATCCTGTATCCTTCACAGGAAAGAGAGGCCTTTACCGCCACTGTTTTATTTGCAGCGATTGTGTTTGTAGATAATGCCATCTGCTCTGCTTGATGCTTCCTACCAAGGTCATTGCAGCCTTTCTGCAGAAAATTAAACAGATTTATTCCAAATGTCTCAAGTTCCCACCCATAGCATGCTTTTTTTTATATATTAAATGTACTGAAAACCTGTAAACAAGACCCAGAATTCAACAAAGCAACACCTCAAGAATTTGTTCTTTTGGAGCATGTACAATACATTAGTAAATCCCTTCCATTGCAGTTCCTATTTCAGCCCCATGTTTGCATGGCTAAGGATTTGCTTGAGGTTTTTCAGACGTCAGGGGCTGAGATTGCTGTTATGCCGAGTTGCCTTGAGCAATGTTTTCAGGCTATCCGTGGCTCAATCCATGCACTTGGTTATTAATTTTCGTGAGATGTAATCCATTGGTGCAGTCAAATGCAACATTCCTTATTTCCCTAAAGTGGGCACAAGCAGGGGGACAGCCAGTCAGCGTAACTTCCTGTTCCACTGGTCTGGAGCTTCCTCCTCCTGCATGTGACCTGGGAGATGGGCGTGGCTCTGGCTGACTCCATAAAAGAGCCGAGTCATGCAGCCATTTTCTCAGTCTCTAGTTCTGTCTTCACTTGCTTGTTGGTCTTTTGGTGCCATGCTGCTCTCCTGCTGCCATTTTGTTATCTAAGTGTAATTTTGCTGTCTGCTGGCTCTCAGTCAGCAGCACATGAGTTCAGTCTCCATATGAGATGAACTCACACTTTGTTGTGCAACTACCAAGTAAAGCCTGCCTTTCAGGGATCAAATCGTGTACTGACATGTGAATAAACATTTTGCTGCTTTACTCAGAAAGACTCATGTGTCTTTATTCTTTTAAGAGGGATTAAAGGGGACCAGGGCCGTCTCAAGCATGTCGGGCGCCCGGGTGCCGTGGTGCGGAGATCGCTCCAGCGCCCTCGCCCTGGTGCAGCATGGCTTCCGCGCGGCTTAGCATACCCCTAGAGCCGGCCCTGAAGGGGACACCAGGAATAAATGTAACTATGAGATTCAAACGAATCTGCAAACTACCTTCCAACTATTTTGAGGGGAATCTGCTCTGCTACATCACTTACGGTACTAGTGTGAGTGAAGGATAATACTTATTCAATATATCCTTTTCTACTATCCTTAACATTCCTACAATTTTAATCTCCCTCCTTCCCTCTCTCTACATACCACCCTCCATCCTAGCACTATTGTTTATTGTTTATTCTTTTATTTTGGAGGGAAATGGCAACGGACCTTCCACACCACCAGACGCTATTGCTTCAAAGGTGATATTGCCTTATTTTGTCCATACTAGTGATGGGGTGTGTTGGGATTGAGACAAGTTCTGTGGCTGTAGTCACAACCTTTTCATTTCCCCAGCTTTTCCTGCCCATAAATGTCAGAATTACGTGTCTTCACTCATGGTACTGATAGCTCTTTAATGGGTTTCCAAAACCAACTCGTCCAACATGTTGTTAAACCACACACCCCAGTCACTAAACACAGAATATTGCATTTCTGCACCACTGAAACATTGCAGAGCCTTTCCAGTTCATTCACAAATGTCATGTGTTTTGTTTTGTTTTCCAACAGGAGAAAAGAATAGGTTGGTGGCCTAAATATTCCGAGATAATGATGAAACAATAATATCATGTGGAGATGACAGTTCTCTACCGATCGTGATTGTGCTTTGGAGTTGCACCTGAACAGACACACTTCTTCAGGGCAACAAAAGTCCTCTACATAATCAGAAGAATTGTTCATAAGCTCATTGTTAAGTTTTGAAGAGAGCCAGGCCACGTGATTCATTTAAACCATTTTGTTGCACAGTGAAGTTGAAAATACAGGGGACATTTAAAATGGCTCGAGAGAACACATGGTACCGTCAGTGGAGAATATATTTTACTAAAGAATGTGTTGCCCTTTCTATCCTGAAAGGCATAATTCTTCATTTGAGGAAGGATGTATTTCCTGAAATGTTCCTGATGAAATCACATTTGGCAATCCTAGCCAAGTACTGAGAGAATTGAAAAGGGACAGTTTCAAAGCAAGGTAGCTGCTAAACATTATGGGTTAGGAAGAAAGGGAAATCAAGCAAGTGAGGGCTAGGAACAGATGGATCTGTCACTTTTGGTCCTCTTAGTTTTTCATGCTTTCAGTCTTAAATTCGCAGTAAATTTGTGATTTTTAAGAAAAATCCTCATGAAAATTCACGAGCATTTTTGGATGCATTTCTCCTAATAAACACATTCCTGTGGGGTTTTGACTAATGCACACATTTATGCAAGGAATTTCCCCCAACATAATGCATTTTTGTATGCTATATTCACTATGATATTCACTTGTATGCACACTTCTCCCAGTATATGCATTTGTGTGAACATTTTGGCTGGAAAACAGCATAGCAAAATTCAGGCAAGTGCGAATTTCAAAGGATGGTTGTGTTTCGGTTCTCACATTGTTTTGGAAAGTGCAAATGTTGATAGTTTGATAGTTTTTGATAGTCACTAGGGGAGGCCATTAAATGAAATGTGTCTTGAGGTTGTGTGGAGCACAGCCTGAAAATGACTCAGGGGCAAATGCGTGGGATGTTAGCACCCAAAATTCACATGTTAATGTTTGAAAGTGCTGTAGAACCCTGTGATGTCATATTGCCCAAGGCAGTTATTTCAGTTGGTTCAGTTATTAACATCAGCAGCAGGTATGTTGTTTTGTGCAGCTATCTGCCTCAGAGTCAGAGTATAAGTCGGTCTGCAAATGTTAGTTACCGTGTTTCTCCTAAAATAAGACGTGCCTCTAAAATAAGCCATGGCACGATCTTTTAAAGGCAAAAATATATAAGACATCCCCCAAAAATAAGACATGTTGGGGGTACCGGTACCTACCCGACCCAGCGGGAGCCGGCAAACGCAGCAGCGCGCGCCAAGCCCCAGCCCAGCGGGAGCCCCAGCACAGAGACGCGCCGAGCTCCGACTGAACGGGCCCCAGGACCCGGCAGCGGGCGGCGCACGAAGCCGCAGGACCCGGCAGGAGCCGGCAGCAGCCCCAGCCGCGCCACGCCGCGCCGCCCGAAGCCCAGGGACCCGGCAGCGGGCTCAGCGGGCGGCGCGTGAAGTGGCAGTAGCCGGCAGGAGCCGGCAGCAGCCCCAGCCACGACGCACCGCACTGCACGAAGCCCAGGGACCCGGCAGTGGGCTCAGCGGGCGGCGCAAGAAAGCCCCGTACCATGCTCAATAAAAAAATAAGACATCCCCCGAAAATAAGCCGCAATGTGTTTTTTTAGAGAAAAAATAAATATAAGACGTGTCTTATTTTGGGAGAAACACGGTAGTCTGTAACAGCTTAATCTATGTAAGATGTTTTGGCAACTTAAGAAACATCCACCTGCACTCCATATTTAATTTGCAACTGCAAGTACACTAAACAAAAGTTATTTGTTCTTTAACCTTTAACTGAGAGTGTCTTGTGCAGTTTTAAAGGAGGGAAAAGAGAACGAAAGGGTCAGGCAACTTAGGGCTGTCTTCTACAGACTCTGTAATTGGAAACTAAAGTCTAATTCCCACAAAAAGGACTAATGTTGCTATAAGCTAAAAAAAGGTAAAGGTAAAGGACCCTTGGGTGGTTAAGTCCAGTCAAAGGTGACTACGTATGGGGTTGTGGCACTCATCTCGCTTTTCAGGCCAAGGCAGACAGCGTTTGTCCACAGACAGTTTTCCAGGTCACGTGGCCAGCATGACTAAACTGCTTCTGGTGCAATGGAACACCGTGGCGGAAACCAGAGCGCACAGAAACACTGTTACCTTCCCACCACAGCAATACCTATTTATCTACTTGCGCTGGTGTACTTTCAAACTGCTAAGTTGGCAGAAGCTGGGATAGAGCAACAGGAGCTCACCCCATCACAGGGATTCAAACCGCCAACCGTCTGATTGGCAAGCCCAAAGGGCTCGGTGGTTTAGGTCACGATGCCACCTTGGAAGGAACCTAAGCATACCTTCTTAACAATAGTTTCAAACCTACTTTATTGATTGTTTTTGATGCCACAACCATCCAATAGATAGACAGGGCCCTCAAGCATGATGACTTAGGATATGGGGCAGGTAGCAACCCAAAGGCAACTGCTAAAATAGAATCCATCAAAGGCGAATGTGAATTGAAGTACCGTATTTCTGGCATCTTAATTCTAGCCGCATTTCCCCAAGTCCTCCTTCAGATGGTGGCCCCTCAAGCAGCTTCTCAGCGCTGGCCATGTCTTCTGGTTGTTAACTGAATGTATGAAAGGTTTACAACTGCAAGCACAAGAGATGTAAATCGTTTTCGATTACCAGGTGGTGACATTGCATTCACTCTCGCAGCTCGGTCAAAGGGCTGGGGCTGGGAATCCCCGCGAGAGCCGAAGGCAAACCAACCCAAATAAAGGATTTACAAAACTGTTACGGAAAAACCTAAATTAATCTCCAGGCTTTACAAAGCTCTCCGTAAAATACAGTGGAATACGCAATTGGTTTCCCTGGCCACGGAAATGAGACTTCAGCAAATATGTGATTTCACAAGGGAGCTTCAGCGGGGATGTTTTTTAGACATTTAAAAATAGCAAATTAGATTTAGTTCTGGTGCTGACACACAGCACCACTTTGGCAGACTTAACTTTCCTGCTAACTCTGATGGTTGTGTGGAATGCATGCTTGCCGTACTGTCGAGAAAGATATGCTTAGAAATATAACTAGATAGAAAAGGATATCACACCGGAGGGCCTGGGGACCGTCCTGTGGCATTCAATTTGGGATTTACTTTTAGAAACAACCTAATTCCATACCCTCCAACATACCTCAGATGAAAATAGAGATATTTCTCATTCCCCCAACTTACCCTGCTTGACCCTCCATTTTTTGTGTCCCCCCCCCCCCCCGAGCATTTCCTATCAGGAGAAGTGCGAGTCCCACCACCAACACAACACCAATGGGACACAGCAAACATGTTCTCCACCTCCAGAATCCTTTAATCCTGAATTTATTTTATTTTATTCTTTTGTAGATTTACCAAAACACACACATACCAATACAGTGGTACCTTGGTTCTCAAATGCCTTGGTACTCAAACAACTTGGAACCCAAACACTACAAACCTGGAAGTAAGTGTTTCAGTTTGTGAACTTTTTTTGGAAGTCAAACGTGCTCCGCTTTGAGGGTTACGCTTCCGATTTGAGTGCCACACTTCTGTTTTGAGTGTTATGCGACCCCTGAGCTAATGTTTAATAACTTATTGTATTTTAATACTTTTAATAGGGACGCGGGAGGCGCTGTGGGTTAAACCACAGAGCCTAGGGCTTGCCGATCAGAAGGTTGGCGGTTCGAATCCCCGTGATGGGGTGAGCTCCCGTTGCTCAGTCCCAGCTCCTGCCAACCTAGCAGTTCGAAAGCACATCAAAGTGCAAGTAGATAAATAGGTACCGCTACAGCAGGAAGGTAAACGGCGTTTCCGTGCGCTGCTCTGGTTCACCAGAAGCAGCTTTGTCATGCTGGCCACATGACCTGGAAGCTGTACGCCAGCTCCCTCGGCCAATAATGCGAGATGAGCACCGCAACCCCAGAGTCGGTCACGACTGGACCAAATGGTCAGGGGTCCCTTTACCTTTACCTTTACTTTTAATACTTTCATACTTTTAATACTTTCATACTTCAGTTGGAAGCCTCCCAGAGTGGCTGGGGAAACCCAGCCAGATGGGCAGGGTATAAATAAATAATAATAATAATAATAATAATAATAATAATTATTATTATTATTACGTTGAGGTCTGCCTGTTTTTGCTATTTATTTTGCATTTCTGTTTTGGTGGCTCTTTTTTTGTGACTGTGTGGAACCCAGTTCAGATACTGATTGATTGATTGTGTGACTGCAGTACGTTGTTTATTGCTTTCCTTTTATGGATCAATGGTCTCGTTAGATAGTAAAATTCATGTTAAATTGCTGTTTTAGGGGTTGCATTTAAAAGTCTGGAACAGATTACAGATTAATCCATTTTGCATTGCTTTCTATGGGAAAGCGTGCCTTGGTTTTGGAACGCTTTGGTTTTGGAATGGAATTCCGGATTAGGTTTGAGAACCAAGGTACCACTGTAAAGAGATTTCAGGGAGGGGCAAGATTAGATGTGGATGCCCAAAGCATTTCTTTTTAAAAATCAAGAACCCTCCCACTTTACCCCACTCCCCCTTTCTTCCTACCCAGGGTGGCCCTGCTCTCTGCCTGCATCTCACAGCCAGCGCATCAAACGAGGCCCGGCCTTGGCGCCCACAATCTCTCCTGCTATCCAGCAGCCGCTATGAGTTGCCCCAGGGTGGAGTTCGGCAGTGGTGGCCATGGAGGGCCAACGGGATGCCACTTCCACCGCTTGGTAGAAGTGCACTGGCAGAGGAAATAGGGACATTCTGGAATCAAGTGAGAAGCCTGGATTGATTTCATAATTCCGGGACTGTCCCTGGAAAATCGGGACACTTGGAGGGTTTGTTAGTCAACCTGGGCTGCAGAACTACCCAAATCTTGCTGAGAATAAGAAAATCTCTTCTAAAATGGACTGCACGTGGGCTTTGACGACTCCCAACAGGCCAAACCGGGTCTCAGATTAAAACCTTGCTGTAGTGTCACCACATGTACAGAGTGCAAAGAAAGAACACACACACACACACACACACACACACACACACACACACACGACCCTTGCCGGCAAAGCTCCGAGAGAGAGAGAGAGAGAGAGAGAGAGAGAGAGAGAGAGAGAGAGAGAGAGAATAGAATAGAATGAATTCTCTCACTCTCCCCCAGGGTATTTTATTCACTTTTTATCAGGGCCGTCTTAAGCCCATCCGGCGCTGTGGTGCAAAGGTCCCTCCAGTGGCCCCCCGTTTCCCAGAGTTGCTGACCTTTTTTAAGGGGGGGGAGACACTCCAAAGTAAGTTGTACGCCCAGGAGGAGCCAGTGCCATGCTTCCCTTCCTCGGCACTGCTGTTGCTGCGCTCAAGACAGGCGCAGGCTCCTGGTGGTGAGGAAGAGGCAGCAGCTCCGGGGCTCGCACTCGACGGCTGGCCACCTCCTGGCAGCCCTCGTGCGCTGCAAGGGTCTGGCAAAGCATGCACGTCGTGGTGCCCTGAAGGCCCCTTCGCTGAGGGGGAGATGGGAAAGGCGAGAGGCAGCCCTCCGGGCAGACAGCGGGACAGAGGCTCCGGGTATGGCACAGAACGGAAGGAAGGAAAGTCCTTCTCACAGACACCAGCTGTTTGGTGGGCACAGCAGCGCTCCTGGTGGCCAGGTGCCCCGGCGCATTGCGCCACCCAGCCAAGGCCTAGAGACGGCCCTGCTTTTTACAGAGCTTTCCCGCCATGATTCAAACCAGCCAATCACAAATAGGACAAACACTTTGTAGCAACAAACAACTCATTTATCTACTTCACTACATGTAGGAAAACCAGATTTACTAGTCCTGGCATCCTCTATCTACACTTCAAAGCATCTTCTAAACAGGAAAACAGGAAGAGAGGGAAATGGTAGGGGTATGCAGATATGTAATTCTTGGGATCTGCAGATAACAAAAAATGAGAGATAAAACTCTTAACACTCCTGTGTTAAGGCTGGAATTCTACATTAAAGGCACTGCCAGGAGTCTGGCAGTGGGGTTGACTAAAGAGGAAGCCAAATTGTTTCTGCATCACTTTACGTGACCCTTCCCTCTCACAGAATGGTGAAGCACCTCTTCTACAGACAAAGGTACCCCAAGATCATTCAGTCTGACCCAGCCAACTCTCTAAGCTACAACTGCTAACCAAGTGCACCTTGGCCGAGCTTCACCGATCATTGACACAGCTGATCAGATTAAATCATAGGAATACATTGTCCATCTACTACTACACCTTGCAATCTGCCTGCTGGTCCCCACTGCCTACCTTACCCTACTGCTCTATATGGATTGAGTTATCATGGTGCAAATCATTAAAAAGTAAGCCTCAAAACCTACTAGAATGAAAGTTCTAAAGCAATATGTGCAGGCAACCTTCTCAATAAGTTTTGTGAGGTAAACCAGCTTAGCTGCTTCCACCTTTCGGTGTTTATAGCCAATGAGTGAAGTCATAACTGTGATGGATGATGAGCGAGTTATTTGGCACCATTCATCCTTGTCAGCCATTGAAACAACTCCTACCTTTAACATCTACAGCAGTGTCTATTGCATTTGGCAGTTTGCCTAGACTTTGTACATAATCACCTCAATGAAAAATAATGGGCAGCTATTGAGGGGGCATCATTATCAAATATGCCACAAGAATGGTTTACCCCTTGCAGTCACCTTGAGGCTAAGCTGTTGACTTATCCACACTAGACCTTTTGAACGGCTGCACATGCCTGGATACCAGCTCTTAACTGCGAGAGATTGAATTTCACACAGTGCCTGTAGATTCTTCTGTAATTTTGAAAATATTGTTACAAAAGCCCCAGCGCCTGTCCCCTCAGGAGAACAGAAGACACAGCGGAGGCTGTCATGCTTTTAAAAAAATAGGGTTTATTCACCTGTTTACAAACCTTCCATCTGCATGGAAGGGGGCCAGATTTTACAGATCTTTCTTCTTCCCAGAAGCCCCTTGCCCTCCCTCCAGAGCAGTTACCCTGGCAACCTCCCAAATTTCCAGTCTCTGGTCACACCTGGGACAAGGAGTTGTTGACGACCCTCAATGGCTCTCTATTGAAAATAGAGCTCTGCTCTTCCTTTAGCCAGCCAGACTGGTTTGCATAAGGCAGCCCAGGAATCCCCTTGCAGGTTATATTCTCCTTTCATCATAGCTGCCAAGTTTTCCCTTTTCTTGCGAGGAAGCCTATTCAGCATAAGGGAAAATCCCTTTAAAAAAGGGATAACTTGGCAGCTATGCCTTTCATATCGCAGACATTGCACATGTTTCTGTAAATCAAGAAAATCCTTAATAAAAAACCCCCAAAGAACCCCAAATCCTAGCAGTTATTAATTTCTAGGTGTTAGGGGGATCCCCCCCTATTTCTATAACACCACATTCTTGCTCTCTATTTTCAGAATGTCCAGTTTCTTCTACAATTCTGAAGGGAAATTTATTCCCAGATTTTTATATTAAAAAAGAGAGGAATACTTCAGATTTCACTAGGGGCTCATCAATACTTCCGCTTGTGCCATGCCTAGAAAGCACAAGTCTGAATGGTTTTCCCCATGCCCCACTCCCAGGAAAAAAACCCCACTCTTTAGCTCTAAACTGGAGCAAACATCAACCAGGAGGCAACTCGAATTGCCATTTGCTCCGAATGAGCACTAAAGTGCCATTTCTCTTGGGGAAAGAAGCGGTACAAGAGGTAGTGTGGGTAAATGATAAGAGGAGCTCTGCTGAGAGAAGAAGGTACTGTTTATTTAATATATGAATCACTTCCCATGAGGCATCCTGAAGTGATTGGCAATTAAAAGGTCATTAAAATATCACTCAACACATCAGCAGTAAAACTGTAGGAACAAACTCTGACGGGCCGTTGGGGCTTTGACGCCCCACAATAAAACATTTTAGGGAGCCGGGCCCCCACAAAGTTGATGGTCATTCCCATTCAAATGGTGTGTGTGCACTGTATCATGTGATCGCTTATGCGGGGCGGGGCTTACCTGGGCCCCCACAATATTTTATTCAAGTTGGCACCCCGATAAGAACAATGTCAAGTCCAGTGCAAAGATTGACTGGGCTAAATATCTCCATGTAAAAGGCTGGTTGAAAAAGGAAGGTGCCAAAAAGTTACTAGGGATTACTGCATTGTGCAGAATGGACCTCCTAGTGAGATGGTCTCTGCAAGAGGCCCTCTGCTGCACAGCACAGTGAGTTTGCAAGAGGTGACACAATCTTTTACATTTTTATGGCATTCTATTGCTTTCATTAGGGACGCGGGTGGCGCTGTGGGTTAAACCACTGAGCCTAGGGCTTGCCGATCAGAAGGTCGGCGGTTCGAATCCCCGCGATGGGGTGAGCGCCCGTTGCTCAGTCCCTGCTCCTGCCAACCTAGCAGTTTGAAAGCACGAAGTGCAAGTAGATAAATAGGTACTGCTTCGGCGGGAAGGTAAATGGTGTTTCTGGTTCACCAGAAGCGGCTTTGTCATGCTGGCCACATGACCCGGAAGCTGTACGCCGGCTCCGTCAGCCAGTAAAAAGAGATGAGTGCCGCAACCCCTGAATCGTCCGCAACTGGACCTAATGGTCAGGGGTCCCTTTACCTTTACCGTTACCGCTTTCATTGGAAGCCAAACTGGTGCCAAACGGTGCTCTCATTTGGACCACATCAATGAGGCCGAGCCCAGGACCTTCATACATACTGCCCAGGCTTGTGCCCCAGAGAGGTCACTTGGGTGCAAAACCAGTGTGGGAGGCAGCAGTTAAAAGTTACCAGTCTCTGCAGCCACAGCGGACTCTGTGATTCTCCAGTGGTTTTTACTTCGCCCCTGGAGGCACACCCCTTTGTCTTTTGAGACAGATGGAGGCCAACAAATATGCATTTTATTAATTGCTTGGAGAGAGGGCAACACAATATTAAAGTATTTGCCCTATTTTAATAACTTTTAGATTGTGTTGCAAAGTGCTCAGATTGCTTCACCAACCATTTTGTAGCAGAGGCTAGTATTCTTAGAAGCCTGTTGCAGGCGAGAGCATGGCGCTGAGCCTGAGAGTGTGTGTCTGCTGACATAATAACAGCCACCCAGGGCGTTCATGTCTGAGCTGAGATTTTTGAGCCTTAGCTACTGCACTTACACCAGCTGTGATATAAATGATGTAGATTATATCCAACAAATCTTCGAGAGCAATACTTCAGTCCTTGATAACCTCCCATTTCCACTCCGGAAAAGTTGCCGTTTCAAATGTGCATTTTTTACTCTCTGATTTTTGGAGAGACTGTCAAAGTGACTCTCTCTAGCACCAATCACGCAAATTACCGGAACTTCCATGCGCCGTACTCCACTTGGCTAGGGTCAACAGGGAGCTTATCAAATAGGTACAGGAGCGATTGGGCTTCCTTACCCACAACACACAAAAGGTGAGGGGGAAAGAAATTTTGCCGTCTAAAGACTGCTTGATGGCACTCTGAAATTTCATGGTTACTCAGTCACACCTGATTAGGTGGGCACATCTTGGCAGATGAGCGAATATTAAGCAGCCCTTGGCCTTTTCACTATGCAGGAGAGAGAGATACCAAAATGCTTGTCATTGATTTAGTCCCCAGGTTCATTTTTGTATTTTAATAGCTTCGGTAGCTGTCACAAAATAATTCGAAAGCATCTTTTAGGAGAAAAGAGTCTCCTCAAAACTACGCATTAACAATAAAGGTTACAACATTAATGCTGCAGAGATACGGAGGGCCTGTTATTTTGTAAGCTTGGCAGCATTCCTTTTTTTTTTTGCATATACATGTGTAGTTGGTGTAATAATAAGAATAATAAAAAAAATATTATTTATACCCCGCCGATCTGGCTGGGATTCCCCAGCTGGTCTGGGCGGCTCCCAACAGAATATTAAAAGCACAAAAAAATGTCAAACATTAAAAACTTCCCTAAACAGGGCTGCCTTCAGATGTTTTCTAAAAATCAGATAGTTGTTTATTTCCTTGACATCTGATGGGAGGGCATTCCACAGGGCGGGCGCCACTACCAAGAAGGCCCTCTGCCTGGTTCACTACAACCTTGCTTCTCGCAGTGAGGGAACCGCCATAATAAGACCATTGGAGCTGGACCTCAGTGTCTGGACTGGATGGCGGTGGAGGCACTACTTGTACATTGCTGTATGTGGCAGGTTTGGGTTCGAGTGGTAGCTTGGAGGAGAGATTGTGGTCAAATCTGCAGTATACATGCAAAGTAGTACCATACCATTTTAAACCAGTGGCAGGGCATGGAGGGTGAATGGAGCCCGCTGATGCCACCGGATTCTGAGAGGCCATGAGAGGGCAGAGCTTGACACCCCCTGACAGGTGCTCTGTGGGGAGGCAAACCATGCCAGGGTTGGGCCTTTGGGGCTGGGATGGCGCCTCTTTCTCCTAAAAAGAGAGGGGAATGTGGCTTTGCAAGGTCGCCTGTCGTGGGGGGTGTATAGTTGCCATAGCTGCCAAGTTATCCCTTTTTTAAAGGGATTTTCCCTTATGCTGAATAGGCTTCCTAGCGAGAAAAGGGAAAACTTGGCAGCTATGATAGTTGCGCCCTCTTGCACCCTCATAATCAAGTGCCCGGGGCTGCCCCTCTGCCCTGGTCATGCTATGCCAGTGTTTTAATTAGTTGTGGCTTCCCCCAAAGAACTGTAGTTTATTAAGGGGGCTCCTGTTCTCCTCACAGAGCTACATTTCTCTCTTCCCAAGGGATTCTGGGAATTGTAGTTCTGTGAGGGGTTTTCTAAAATGCTGGCCATCTGTTCGCCCCAGTGCAAGCAACTATTTCTATAGTTTTGATTTTATTTCGGCTTTTCCATGTTCACATGCGCTGGCAGCCATCTTCACAGGGAAAGCAGTGATTCTGTCTGTAAAAGTGTTTCTGTACTTATTGGTGTCACTGCTGATTTAAAAGAACTGTGATCATATGTTGTTGTTGTTGTTGGCAAGAACTATGACACAAATATTCTAAATAGGCTAATCAGAACTGAAACGCTGGAAAGAAGATCTGGTTTTTTTCAGAAGGATGCCTTTGTCACAGACTTATGATTGTTTATCCGATGAAAGCAAATTCACAGGGATGGTTTGGTTTAGAACTAGTAATCTCCTAAAGTTCTTCCTGATGTGTGGGCTGGGTCAGTGCTAAGTCACTGTTTTGGCTTAACATTATATGTGACCCAGCAGAATGTATTTATTCCTCACTATTCATTCCTTGAGGAATAAATACATTCTGCTGAATCACATAAAATTCCTTCTCGAGGGCCTTCTCAATAGTGCCACCCACCCTGTGGAAAGCCCTCCCACCAGAAGACTTTTAGATAGGGTTGCCATGGCTTTGGGGAACCAGCATCCTCCCCTGTGGCAGTAAATAAGAAGATCAAACAAAAGGAACGTCTTACCAGTTATTCTTTAATAACCACAGTGAGAGACAAAAGAACACGGCTCCCTAGAAATGGCGGTGCTCCAAATTAAGGCTTATACCCCATCTGTCCCTATTAATCTATGTCACTCTTACATCTTGTAATCTGAGTTTGTGCCCTCTGCGCTTTCTGTTCTGAGACTTTCTGAACTCTTCCCGAACTTGGGGAGGGCAGTGGAGGAATGCTGTCAAACAACTGTGAATCTGTTAACCCTCTCTCTCCCAGTGTTTCTTCTCCTAGCTGTTCCCCATCCAGTATTTCCCAGCTTCTGCCTTCTGAACTATGCCCCTCTGCAAACCACTGTCCCAAATCTACACTGTCCTCCTGCTCCTGGGAAGATTCAGGATCAGGGGGAGGGGGTGGCTCCCACCATTCCTCCTCAGTGATGGCTGCCCTCCTCAGAATGGTCCCTGACAACAACAACAACAACAACAACAACAACAACAACAACAAAGTTTTTGAGTTATTTTTAAGGGAAATCGCCCAAAACAATACTGCCATATGTCTGGATTTTCCTGAACATTTTACCGTTTTCAGCTCGGACACTGCTTCTAGCTACACTATTCCAGATATGTCTGTGAAATTTTGGACGTATGGCAACCCTATTTTAGAAGACACCTGAAGGCAGCCCTATTCAGGGAAGATTTTAATGGTTGATGTTGTATTGTGTTTTTAATATTTTGTTGGGAGGTGCCCAGAGTGGCTGGGGCAACCCAATCAGATGGGTAGAATTTAAATAATAAATTATCATTATTACTAGTCAAATGGAGGGGTAATAAGCTATGAAGTGCATTGCACTGGTGCTGCTTTCTTCTCCACCAACAAAATCTGCCACCAGAGGCAGTTGCCTCACTCTACCTGTTGAAAGAGGTGAGTTTCCACCTACAGCCACACAAATAATTGTTGTTCCGAAAGCCCAGATGGCCATTGATAGTAGTTGCACTCAGTAAAAAAAAAAAATTTAAAAAAAATGGCAGGGAACCTCAAGCCTTGGAGTCAAATGCAACCCTCCAACACTATCCTGTCTTGAGGTCTCTGTCTTCACAAGACTTTCTTTGTAGCCTCCTTGAGTGTGCTTGCCTTGCTGGAATGTGTCTTTGAACTGTTCTAATGCTTCTTGTTTTCCTGGGTAGAGGATAGAGAGGGGTATGTGTGAAAACTAGCCTGCTTTACAAAGGTAACACTTAAATTCATTGTCCCACCGACCTTTGCCTTTGGCTCCGCCCAGCGTTGGCAAGTAATACCTAAATGACTTTGACCCTGTATACTTGACGGAGAGTCTCCACCCGTATCATTCAGCCTTGACACTGAGATCTAGCTCTGAGGGCCTTCTGGCAGTTCCCTCACTGCGAGAAATGAAGTTACAGGGAAGCAGGCAGAGGGCCTTCTCGGTAGTGGCGCCTGCCCTCCCATCAGATGTCAAGGAAATAAACAACTATCTGACGTTTAGAAGACATCCGAAGGAA
The DNA here is from genome assembly GCF_963506605.1 of Zootoca vivipara. NCBI lineage: Eukaryota > Metazoa > Chordata > Lepidosauria > Squamata > Lacertidae > Zootoca > Zootoca vivipara. The sequence continues at coordinate 122,375,636 of NC_083276.1, read as the reverse complement.
GCCCTCTTCAGGAAAGCTTTTAATCATTGATGTTTTATTGCAGGCATCCCCAAACTTCGGCCCTCCAGATGTTTTGGACTACAGTTCCCATCATCCCTGACCACTGGTCCTGTTAGCTAGGGATCATGGGAGTTGTAGGCCAAAACATCTGGAGGGCCGTAGTTTGGGGATGCCTGTTTTATTGTGTTTTTAATATTCTGTTGGGAGCTGTCCAGAGTAGCTGGGGAAACCCAGTTAGATGGGCAGCATATAAATAATAAAATATTACTTGTTGTTCCAAGTAATAAGGCCAAAAGTTGAGAACTGGAAAGATGGGGCAGAAACGTCAGCAATGCAGTCAATGATTCTGGCCAAGGTAGACGCTTTACACATGGGAATGGGTCAGTGCTCAGATTTAAAACTAGTTCCCAGTATGTCAGATGCCGGGCTAGACAGATGCTGGGTCTGATCCAGCAAAGCAATGACTATCTTCTTGTTACGAGGCAGTTCTGCGGATAATGCCATGGTGGTGCAAAGGGGGAGCAAGATGGTGGCACACACAAATTGATTAGCTCCTTAGCATTCTGTGTCCCCTAGTGAGGCAAAAGGTAAAGGTAAAGGACCCCTGGACGGTTATGTCCAGGCAAAGGCGACTATGGGGTTGCGGCGTTCATTTTGCTTTTCAGGCTGAGGGAGCCAGCGTTTATCCACAGACAGCTTTGCAGGGTCATGTGGCCAGCATGACTAAACCACTTCTGGCTCAACAGAACACCATGACAGAAACCAGAGTGCACAGAAATGCCATTTACTTTCCCACCACAGCGGTACCTATTTATCTACTTGTGCTGGTATGGTTTCGAACTGCTAGGTTGGCAGGAGCTGGGACAGAGCAACGGGAGCTCACCCTGTTGTGGGGATTCAAACCGTCGACCTTCTGATCGGCAAGCCCAAGAGGCTCAGTGGTTCAGGCCACAGTGCCAGCCGCATCCCTTGTCCCATGGTAGTGGAGTTTTCCTTTGACAGCTTTGCAAGAGTGCCGTGATCTTCATTGTCAAATCTGTCGCTTCTACAGAAGACACATTTTTTTTTGCAATGGATAGCAACAAGGCAGTCCCAAATGCATAGAGAAGATTGTAAACAACTGTTGTATTCAGCCAGTTTAAATGTGTGGTTTTAAGCCAGCACTTGCAAACAAATCCTCATTTGCAAATTAATTAAAGTAGCATGTTTAGCATGGTGATTTGGTTTCTCTCTCTTTTTTTAAAAAAATAAAGTTTGGAATGGAAGCCAAAGAGTATATAGCTAATAATTCACCTAGGAATATGCCTTCTCTCCACTTGGTGTCTCTCTTTCTCCACATTTGATTGTAGAAGATTTGTTTCTATGACAGCAGGAAATATATGCCCGTTATAACAGAACCTGACAGCTTTGAAAGGATTCCACCACCCTTATTTTGGAAACAAAATTTGGACGCTCTTGGGTTTAAGTAGGCTAGCCTGACCAAGCTCAAGAGAAGCAGTGCTGGAGATAATGACACCTACCATTTGCTATGGCTGGTTGCCGACAAGAAGTGGAGCCTATAAACTGAGTCATTTGACATGTCTTTGACTTTCTTCTGATTGCTTTCTGGTTTCCCATAGGATCTCGATTTTTAACTTGCATCACAAATGCCCCACTGGCGAGGCAAAGAACCAGCAGAAGGACAGTCTACATCAGGCACCCCCAAACTTTGGCCCTCCAGATGTTTTGGACTACAATTCCCATCTTCCCCGACCACTGGTCCTGTTAGCTAGGGATCATGGGAGTTGTAGGCCAAAACATCTGGAGGGCCGCAGTTTGGGGATGCCAGGTCTACATGGTGGGGGAGATCTAGCGCACGGAAGTGCAATAAATCTCTGCTTTGTGATTGGCAGAGAAGCTTGTCCAAGAAAACAGACTTCTTTGCTGTGCATTAAAGGTAAAGGTACCCCTGACTGTTAGGTCCAGTCTCGGATGACTCTGGGGTTGCGGCGCTCATCTTGCTCTATAGGCCGAGGGAGCCAGTTTTTGTCCACAGACAGCTTCCGGGTCATGTGGCCAGCATGACTAAGCCGCTTCTGGCGAACCAGAGCAGTGCATGGAAACGCTGTTAACCTTCCCGCTGGAGCGGTACCTATTTATCTACTTGCACTTTGATGTGCTTTTGAACTGCTAGCTTGGCAGGAGCTGGGACCAAGCAATGGGAGCTCACCCTGTCGTGGGGATTTGAACCACCGACCTTCTGATCAGCAAGCCCTAGGCTCTGTGGTTTAGACCATAGCGCCACCCACGTCCCTTGGTGCGCATTACACTTGTTAAATAGTGCTAAGTTCTTAAGTTTTTAATCTTTCATTGTTACCCATATATTTTCATGTAATTGCCTTTTATATCTCATTATTCTAAATCGTCCTGGGATTAAGTGATGAAGAGCAGTCTAGAAAACAGTTGACATGAAAGAACCCTCAGCTGCTAACTGAGCATATTAGAGAAGGTAAAGGTAAAGGTAAAGGACCCCTGGACGGTTAAGGCGACTATGGGGGTAGGGACGTGGGTGGTGCTGTGGTCTACACCACAGAGCTTCTTGGGGTGGCCGATCAGAAGGTCAGCGGTTTGAATCAGAGCGATGGGCTGAGCTCCTGTTGCTCTGTCTCGGCTCCTGCCAACCTAGCAGTTCGAAAGTATACTAATGCAAGTAGATTAATAGGTACCACTGTGGTGGGAAGGTAAATGGCATTTCTGTGTGCTCTGGTTTCTGTCACAGTGTTCCATTGCGCCAGAAGCAGTTTAGTCCTGCTGGCCACACGACCCGGAAAGCTGTCTGTGGACAAACGCCGGCTCCCTCGGCCTGAAAGTGGAGATGAGTGCTGCATCCCATAGTTGCCTTTGACTGGATGTAACCATCCAGGGGTCTTTTACCTTTACCTTTTAAAATTTATTATAGAAGGTAAAAGAAAACAGGGCAAATTGAACTCTGGTCAACTCATGTAGCAAAACAAGGCAGCAGGATGGACTATAGGATCACCAACACTGTTTATAGCCAAGATAGACCAAGATGGAGCTGAGAGACCTGTGTGGTCTGTCAGATGTTGCTGGACTACAACTTCCATCATCCCTGACTATGGGCCATGCTGTCTGGAGCATGATGGGAGTTGGAATTCAGCAACATCTGGAGGCCCACAAGTTCCTCACAAAGCTATTTACCAGGAAGAGCTTCCAAACGGGGACGCTGTTCCCCTTCACTCTATTTTCTTTGTCACCGAGTTACATATTATTATTTTGGGGGGAATTAGATTATTTTGCTCTTTCGCCATGCACAAAGACCAGGAAGCTGGAATGTGTGTGGCTCTGCCTGCTGTGTGTTCGTGTGTGTGTATGTGTGTGTGTGTGTGTGCATGTGCTATGTAGATATTGTTAGGTATAGTAATTTAATTCATTGAAATTGTAACACTGAGCGGCAACAAAGAGCAAGTTGTATAGTTGACTCAGGCTTGTGGTGATGTGCAATTTGCAGCTAGGCTCACTTGTTCAAAGCATCTGTTTTAGATGCACTTCAGTCCTGGCTTTGCACTTGCTACACACAGTTGTTGTAGTCTGGGTTTTGTTGTGTTGATTATGGTGCCTTGATAACATGCATGAATGGTATTGTTTGGTGTTCTCATAATCTCTGACCTGCTAGCTGGGGCTGATGGAAACTGGAGTCCAACAACATCTGGGTTCCCTCCAGGATCATAACCCAGGCCCATCTCCTACTCCTGTCCCAGACTACAATCAGGTACTAGATTTGCTTTCAGGAGTTGATACGTTTTGGGAGTTTCCCCCCTCCCCTCCCTCTGCCTGTAGCCTGCACCCTAAACCTGTTCTGGGGGTTCCCCTGACCCTCTGGTACAGAATTTTTTGTGGTGGCATGGGGGCACACACAAATGGAAATTCCATTGTGCAAGTAGAAGTTTTTTCACACATGCAGAGTTACTTGAATATGGCCCTTTATATTTAGGGAATTACATTTCCAAGTGCTTTCCAACGTTAAAAACTCCCTGCAAATAAAAACGGATCAGCTAATAAAAACAAATAAAAATATTAGACACAGTTCTAGGCTACAACCTCTTTCCCTGGTGTGCTAGATTTCTCATTGGAAGGAACTTTTTATTTATTTCTGTGTGCAGAATTCAAATGGCATCCCCTTCCAGCAGCCTAAAATGGTGCAATCTACACTACCACCTTTAGATTGTGCCACAAATGTGTGGAGCGGGTGCAAGCAGTGGCGTAGCATGGGAGAGGGCAGTTGTCTGGGGTGTAAAATTGTTAGGGGGCACAAAATTTCAACACCCAGTACTGCCTCAATACAGCTGCAATCTCCTGCATGACGTAGACACTGTTAGGCAGTTGAATGCACTGCCTGTTGAATACTCTGTCTAGCGCTCCGGGCACTGGCAACCCATGCTATGCCACTAGGTGCAAGTCACTGCAGCTGCATCCTATATGAACTTCCCTGGGATTAAATCCCACTGAGCTCAGTGAGGCTTACTTCTGAGTAGACAAAATGTGAAAACCATAAAAGCGAAAACTGAAACTTGCCAAGGTGATGATGCCTTAATTGCTGATTAAACTGCAGTTTTGTTTCTTTACAAAGCTGTAGATGTTGAGCCTTCCAGCAGCCAATTAATTGATTAAATTGGTACACAGCAGAAAAATTCCTCCCCTTCTCCTCTGGCATAATCATTGGAAAACTGATTATGCGAAATTCTGAGTTATCAAGATCCAACCTGTGACCCTCTGTTCAGCCTTGCGGCAAAGTAAAGAGAATAAACAGGAACAACCCAATTTTCTATGAAGGAGGATATTTGTCAAACAATGCAGACATAAGAGGGTCATCTAATCCTCAAATGTTTAACTATGAAATACATGGCATTGTTTTCAGTTGGATTAAAATTAGCCTCTCAGTGCAAGGCAGTGAGTAGAATTCGGCAAAAATTAAACGTGCCTTGGAAACAAATGATAATGAATGTTTATGCCCCATTGATTTCAATGGGCTTCAAATCCACCACCATTCTACTGGTGCATAATGGGTTTTAATGCATAATGTTTTATTAGGCTTTTATATATAAATATAAATCTTTATTGCGGTCCAAAGACCCATAGAACAATTTCAGAACAAAATACAGTTAAGGCAGCCAACCACAAAAGAGAGAGAAACTGAGGCGGTCATTTTGTTTTGTCTCGAGCTTGATGATCTTTCTTTTGACTTCTGACAGACACTTTGCCACGGCCAGTGTAATATCATTAGACCTGTCATCCAAAAGATATTTAATATGGGAGGCTTCAGATTTTCCTGGCAGATTTGCCAGTAGGAGTTTGATCAGTTGGTCCCTTGCTTGCTCGTACTGCCCACAATGCAGTAAGATATGCTTCATGCAATTGATGTCTTGAGAACATAAACAAAGCCTATTCTGATAAGGGATGCCTCTCAGTCTACCATTTAGCACTTCCGAAGGAAATACGTTTAGTCTGGCTTTGGTAAATAAACGCCGATAGGTTGGTACAGACAGGATCCTAAGATATGGGGATACCTGAAAGTCATACCCATATTGGATTCCTGATGCTACCAGGGCACAGATTACATGAGATCGAGACCGCAGGTCGCTATGTGAAATGTTCCAAAGCCTTTGCCTCAGGGATTTGAGGGCGGTATCATAGCCCAGATGTTACAAGAGGGACGGTGGCAGGCCAATTGAGGTAGCTTTTCTCACCATAGTTTTCAGCCATGGGCTGATAAACTCCTCGTTGGTTAAATGTAGAAATAATCCCTTCCCCAGGCCAAATAGTGAGATCTTGAGCCAGTATCTCAGGGCAGCCCACCGTGCTTTAGTGGAGAGTGGGCATTCACCTGTTTCCAAGAATAGAATTGAATTTGGGACACAGCTTGGGACCTGTAATAGGGACCGAAACTTTGCCTGGAACCCATCAAACTTAGGAACTGAACCGTTGTACCAGAGGTTTGAAGTGTAGAGAAGTTGGGAAACTTCTTTTATATATGTTGGAAACCGACCAGAGTGTCCAGGGAAATCCAGTCAGATGAGCGGGGTATAAATAATAAAATTATTTTTATTCAAGTGAATCTTGCAAATTAACCTTGCAAGTGACCTCATTTGCAATTGTGTGTTTGTAATTGCTGGGATAATGCATGCACATCGAAGCCATTGCTATATTACATTACTTTACATTATATTTTAATTAAATTTCTATACCATCTACACCAGGCATCCCCAAACTGCGGCCCTCCAGATGTTTTGGCCTACAACTCCCATGATCCCTAGCTAACAGGACCAGTGGTTAGGGAAGATGGGAATTGTAGTCCAAAACATCTGGAGGGCCGAAGTTTGGGGATGCCTGATCTACACCATCTGAGGATCACAGGACAGCTTACAATATAAAGCCACAGGGGCTTTACCATATTTACTTGAATCTAATGCGCCATTGAATCTAATGTGCACCTCAATTTTCAGAACCTTGAAACAAACAAAAAAAGCATTTGCTGGCGAATGTAAATGTGCCATCGAATCTAATGCATGCCTTGATTTTTGCAATGTAATTTAGCCATATTTGGTATATGGGGGGGGGCACAGAGGCAGTTGCCCAGGGTGCAAAATTCTTAAGGGCACCCAAAAATTGGCTCTACTATGCTTAGGACACAGGCTCGCTGGGCTCGCTGGGCGTCAGGCTTCTGGGAATCAGATCCCTCCCCGGTGGCAGTTGTTGTTGTTGTTGTTGTTGTTGTTGTTGTTGCTGCTAGAATTTATATACTGCCCTATATAAATATAGTCTTGGGGCGGTTCACAGAATAAAATTAAGCAGATTAAACAAAAGAAGCATTCTTACCAGATAAGTTCTTTAATAATCACAGTGAGAGACAAAGAAAGGCATAGCACGCTAAAAAATGGCGTTGCTCCCAGTAAAGGTTCAGCCCCTCCATCCCCATTAATCTACGTCACTCCTACATTGGGTAATCTGAACTTGTTGCCATTGTGCTTTCTGTTCCATCACATTCTAAGCCTGTCTAGTCTTAGTGGAAGGGGTGGCTTCAGGAATGCTGTCCAAGGACACAGAATTTGCCCCTCTCCTGTGTCAGGCAGGGCACATAGGTTAGAGGGTGCAATATTTGCCTTGCCCCGGGGGCTGACAACCCACGCTACACCACTGGATGGATGAGCATGTAGCAGGCCTAGCAATGGCCGACGGTTGCCTTCACTCCAGGGTAGAAGAAAGCTCTCTGCCTGCAGAGACAAGCCACTCTTGTGGACAGGAGCACACCAAAGGTGGAGTGAAGCTCTTGCATCTTCCAAGAACTACTAGATCTGGGTGAGTGAATTTATCAGTAGCCATCTAGTCCTCTGTTTCAGCCTACGGTTAGCAGTGGGGGGCCTCAGTATAATTCCCTCCAACTTACAACCATTTTCTTTGACCAGGAGCTTCTCCTGCCTGGCGCTGAGAGTGTGAATTCCCTCCACTCCCTGTAAATAAAGGGACCCAATATTAGTTTATATGAGACCACCTCCCTCCCCTTTCATATAGTATGAAAGGCATTTCAAAAGAGCCCAGTAAATGAAGAAGTTAGTTAATTGGAAAAGTAAATCACCGGAATAAAAGATTTAATTGGCGTACAGTGAATCCCGATGACTCTCTGGCCAATATTTTAACTTTTTAAAAGAACCATTAATTTTGCTCTTAGCAAACCCTTAATATCCAGCCGGCAGGAGCAATAGAGCTGCTCTGTACATTAAATGCTTTGGCCACGGTGGTCTTAGCAGTGCAGGCGCTGTTTATTTCTTCCCGTGTAAGTAATTCTAAAACAAAGCAAGATAATAAGATTTATCACGGGGCTGAAAGTGCAGTGAGCGAGCGGCCTTACCTATTAACATGGTCAACCATTTGCTGCAGGAACGATGGATTGATAAAAGCTATTAAAAACAGGAATTAATGCATATTTTATGGACTCGGCAGCATTAAAGGGAAGATGAAACTTAAAGGTGGCCATTTCGGGCTATACGCAGCACATTATAATTTTATTTTCATCCTTTGAAGTAACATGGGTGTAATGCCAGCAGACCAATTATGCCACCCATATGAAATAGCCTTCACCATCAGCTGTAGCGACAGCAGCCGCAGCTTTGCAATCAGGAAGGTCATTGTCTGAGAAGCTTCCTAGCATTGAAGGTGGAAAAGCACAATTAATTGGCTGCCGTTGCAGCCCACTCTGGGTTCGTCCACATACCCGCTCGTCCCATTCCTAGAAAGCACGGGGCCAAGCACTTTCCCCCTTGCCCTGCTCATCTCCCAGGGGAAACCTGCTACTGTATTTAGCTCTAAATTGGAACAAACAGCAATCTGCAGAAAACTCAATTGCTATTTGTTCCCATTGAGAGCTAAAGCTCTAAAGAACTAAAGAGCTAAATGTCTCCCCCATTCCTTACCCCCTGTCTTGCCTGGAGATGCTGAGGATTGCAGACCGTCCAAGTGTCCCTATTTTCTAGGGACTCTCACTGATTTAGAAAAGCCGTCCCAGTTTCTAATTTAATCCCGGAACATCCCGCTTTTCCTTAGAATGTCCCTAGTTCCATCAGAGAAATGTTGGAGGGCACACCTTTGAGCCATCTGAAGGCAGCCCTGCATAGGGAAGTTTTTAAAATGTTTAATGTTTTATTATGTTGTTATATATGTTGGAACCCCTTCAAGGATCACTGGCTTGTCCTGGCGAAGGGGCTTGAATAACTCCAAGAAGCTATGAGCTATGCCGTGCAGGGCCACCCAAGACGGACAGGTCATAGCCGAGAGTTTAGACTAAATGTGATTCACCTGGAGAAGGAACTGGCAAACCACTCCAGTATTTTGCCAAGAAAACTCCATGGACATAAAAAAGGAGACGCTTTGAGAAGAAAGTGAGAGTTTCCAAGGCATGCTCTTGTTCATGGGGTCATGGAGAATCGAACATGACTAAGACAACTAAACAACAAATATGTTGGAAGCTGCCCAGAGTGGCGTAGGGCAACCCAGTCAGATGGGCAGGGTATAAATAGTAAAATTGTTATTATGCAAAGGGATGTCCCTATTTTCATCAGAGAAAAATTGGAGGGTATGGGTTTGAACCAGGCCTTTCCCCACCCCCTGCCAGGCACAGCATGTGGTCCACAACTGAACTGTGGCCCAATTTCAGTGGGGTTTGCCCACTGCACAGAGTTTCAAAAAGTCACCATGGCATCCCTTGTGACTGCTAGAAAAAACCAGACTGTGCTAGAATAAGACAGGATTCCCTCGAGCGATAGTACAGCTGGTATTTCTAATTCCTCAGTTTGACTTTGAGTGAAGGTCCTTGAACTTATTTGACTTTTAATTAGGAAGTGCTTTTTTTTCCTTTTTCTTTTTTTACAATTTTGCGTTCTAGCCAAGATTCTTTCTGGACTTGCCCCAGTTTTTTAAATTCATCATGACTCATTAGATAACGACATACTCTGGTAATTTATAAAAGAACAATTTGTTATAATTGCTTGGGGACCTATTAATTTAGTACCTCATTTCCTTAAAAATCCAAATTCAGAAAGAGTAGAATGTTTTTACCAGATGCTATTATTGGAATTATATATTTGCAATGTAAACTTTTACATGTGCCTGCATTTGTTTTATGTATAGACATTTATCTTTCGCTGTCCACCAAATGGGTTGGAGCAGATAATTACGGTGATTATAATGCGCACCACTTTTTTTTGGGGGGGGGGGTAAGAATTAATTGGCTAAAAGTTAAAAGATGTTCTTCCATGCAAAGGTTGCTGCATCATGCCCTCTGTTTGCAGGGTTCGCCCTATGAGTGCCATCGTAGTCAAAATGGTACTAACCACTGACAAGAGGGAATCCAAAGGTTTGCAAAAGGTTTTGGGGACTGTGCATGCTCAGTGATTGTGAATTGGTAGCAGACTGTTTTGTGGGGGAAACAGAAAACTGGGAGTGAGGATGGGAGAGTAGGAATAGAATGAAGTGGGTCAAATCCTAAACAGGGCTGCTCCACTGCCGGTTCCACTCATTTCCATGGACTTTGGTGGGACGTCAGCAGTTGAACATGTATGTAGGATTGAAACCTTAGTACCTTGGTAGTTGCACGGCTTGGCTCCCAAACAAATCGGCTCCCGAACGGCGCAAATCTGGAAGTGGGAGTTCTGGTTTGCGAACTTTTTTCTGAAGCCGAATGTCCGACATGGCTTCCATGGCTTCCGCTTGAGTGCAGGAAGCTCCTGCAGCCAATTGGAAGCCGCGCCTTCGTTTTCGAACGGTTTCGGCAGTCGAACGGACTCCCGGAACAGATTAAGTTTGAGAACCAAGGTACCACTGTAGATCAATTGGAGGGTGCATTCATTTACTAAACTGCAAGTTACCTCACACTTCTTACAATACCTCAAAAGGGTATCCATGTTGAGGATTTGAGAATATAGCAATTAAAATAAGGAACCGTTTAATGGCTAGATGATCCACCAAGAAAACTATCTGTTGACTATCGGGGTCGGAAAGGATTAGATCATCCTTATCAGCAATTACAAAATGCTTGCCCAGATAGGAAGGATGTGTAGCTCTGAGAGATTAGGAGGGGGAGCAACACATTAGTTGTGTGGCTGGCACAGAACATAGCACTTATTCATGCATTCCTATAAAATACATAAATGCAAGCTTCCCAGGGCAGTGTACAGTGAAAATTATAAAGAGTACAATTAAGCACCATATATAATTTGTACAAATTATGAATGCAAATTACCCCTTGTATCCTGCTGTTTTAGCCCTTTTTGGATGTACAGAACACGGTGTCACTGTGTCTGTAAGCTCCCTGTGTATTTTCCACCTAGGGCAATTTTTATTTTTATTTATTTAAATGTGTGTGGTTTTTTTAATTATTTATTTGGTTTTTCAACTTAAAATTTTACAGAGATATATCAAACATAAATCGTAAAAACAAGATTCCAAGGAATCTCTTAGACTTCCATCCTCCCCTTTGTGGGTCCTACTGTATTATTAATCATTTCCTCCCGCATCTTTTATGACCATCCAAAACCTTTACCTCTTCCATTATGTCCAGAATCCACCTTATACTACAAGTGATATTCCAATCCTACTAACGATTGTAACTTTTTACAATGGTCTTTAAGACAAGTTATAATTTTTTCCCATTTCTTGTTTAAATTTTGGTCTTCCTGATTTCTGACTCTTCCGGTCATTTTAGCCATTTCGGCATAGTCCATTAACTTCATCTGCCATTCTCTTTTAAAAATGCACTTTAAAAAAATCTTTTATATTTTTTTTCAGTGCATTGGGGGTACACCAAAAACCTCTGGGCACAAAAGCATCACAGCTGTTACAGCAGCAGTCTATTTTTAAAAAAATAAAAATAAATGATTTAAAGAAAGTTTTTTTTTTTTTTTTTTGGAGGGCCACAAATAACTATTGTTGAAGCGGGCTTAGGTTTAACAATGGAATGAACTAGTTTGGTTTCACTGAATCGCTGAACTACACCTGAAAGTTGTTCCCAAAATTGCCAGGTGAACCGAATGTGAACCAAGTTTCATTTTGGGGTAAAACTATGAAAGATTTCTAGTTCATCCTCCAGTTCACTCTCTGGCACCTCTTTTTAACTCTTTAGACTCTTTTGGCCTTTAAGCTTAAAGTCCCTAATTACTGGGGGGAAATGAATTACAATAATTCACACAGCACAGTAACTGTAACATTTTGAATACTGTTTTTCATTTTTGTTTTGCTGGCAATCATTTGGATGAAGAATTGAATTGTGAACTGAAGTAAAACCAAACTAAATTGCTTTGTAAAAGGACGAACATGAACTGGAATTAGTCCCCTTTTAGACACCTTTAACAAGAACTAGTTTTTTTTAGGGACGAACTTTTCAACTCTGATGTATAAGTCCTACTGATTTTGATGCGAGAGCAAAGCACATGGCTATATTTCTCCCACTGAACTAATAGGACTTAAACATTCCCAGCTTTAGCAGAATTGTGTCCGGTGCCTACAATTTCCGCCTGCTGAAGGCTCTACTTACTGTCATGTTATGTACTTAGCCGACGAAATGACCCACTTTTCCAGTTCAGAAGTTTTTTCCCTCGGCTTCTTTCTATGTGAAGCCACAACAGCAGCCACTTCATCCTTTCAGGTTTATATTCAGGTTATTCCTGGTGTTTCATCTCAGCCCACATTTCCCTAGCCTAGTGTCAGCTACAGGCCCTCTTTTGCATTCTTCCCAGTGATCTAGTGACAGTCTTCTTTGACTTGCGGATAAAGAAAACAGTGCTTGGTCAGTCCGAGCAGACATGCCTGCTTGTTGGGTTGTCACTCTCAAGTCAATCTCTGCTTCAGTTCCACTCCCCTTCAGAGGAAAAAGGGCATTGCACCAGCCTTCCCCAGTTCCTATCTCAGTTCTTTGCTGAGGTGCTCTGCATTGACCCCAAACCGTAACAACTTTCCTTGCACCTTTCTCTGTAATTTCAGTCTATGTACTGTGTTATTAACACAATAGGTCATTTGCCCAGGCAACACCAATATTATAGATACCTGGTGCTGTGCCGTGGCTGAGTTCATGAGCTGGCAGGGAGGGAGCCTGTGGTTCAAACCTCACCTGTGTGGTACACTCACTGAGTGTCTTTAGACAAGCCCCCTCCCACTATCACAGGAATCCAGGACACTGCTTTGTGCTGAGTCGAGACCATTGGTCTATTTAGCTGAGTATTGTCTACGCCAGTGATGGCGAACCTATGCCACGTGTGTCAGACGTGACACGCAGAGCCCTCATGGCTGGCACGCGCGTCACACTGTTGTTGTCTCCCCCCCCCATTTGTTCTCCCGCTCCTCCTCACGCTACAGCTTGTCTCCGCTGTTAAAACCCGGATCCTTTATTTTATTTTATTGGTTGTTGTTCCTGGTAGCCAGAGATTGTGTTCAGCTTGTGTTGTGTTTTTTTCAATTTGCTGAGTCAGTGGCTGTTTCTGATTGGGTGCAACAGGTTCATTTTTTAACCCTTTCTGTGCTGTTTTTATTTTGCGCTTTTTAACCCTTTCTGTGCTGTTTTTTTTTGGCACTTTGGCAGTCTGTGCTGTGTGTTAGTTCCAGCGAAGGTATTATTCGTCATTTATTTCTGTTCTCTTTCCCCCCCAAAAGCTCCAAAACTTTGGTCAGCAGCTCCCCCCCAAAAGCTCAACAACTCTGGGCAGTTTGTGATAAATAAGGGGTTTTTGGTTTGGCTTGGTTAAATAATTAGTTTTTGGTTTATTAAATACAGTTATATATTACAATTATACATTTTTGTTATTTAAACTATAAATATTGCAAAATTATGGGTTTTTTTTCTTGAAGTGACACACCACCTGAGTTATGCTCGGTTTTTTGACGAATTTTGACACACCAAGCTCAAAAGGTTGCCCATCACTGGTCTACGCTGACTGACAGCAATTCTCTGTCTTCCTCCCACCCACCCCCAATATTTTATTAAAGTTCTCACAATACAGTGAAATAATATCTAGAACAAATGGAATCAAAAAGACAGAAAAGGAAAGAGAAGTGAACAAGAAAAGATAAAGAGTAAAGCCAAAAAGAGAGATAAGGAACATTAAGAATAGCACCAAAATTCATCATCATAATAAAGCACAAAATAATACATATATATATATCTAGCCCTCTGTCATAATTATACCTTAATGTTCAGTCCATATAAAAAGTAGGTAGGTAGGTAAAGGTAAAGGGCCCCTGGATGGTTAAGTCCAGTTAAAGGTGATATGGGGTGCTATGCTCATCTTGCTTCAGGCCAAGTGAGCCAGCATTGGTCCACAGACAGCTTTCCGGGACATGTGGCCAGCATGACTAAACCGCTTTTGGCGCAATGGAACACCATGACAGATACCAGAGCGCATGGAAACACCATTTACCTTCCCGCCACAGCGGTACCTATTTATCTACTTGCACCGGTGTGCTTTTAAACTGCTAGTTTGGCAGGAGCTGAGACAGAGCAATGGGAGCTCACCACATTGCGGGGATTCGAACAGCCAATTTTCAGATTGGCAAACCCAAGAAGCTCAGTGGTTTAGACCACAGCACCACCCGCTTTATAACCACTTTTGGGCAATGCTGCTTAGCAGATAGAGATGCCACCTTACAATTCTCTGGTTTCTTATAACAGATGTGTAGCTTTTATTGGATTTTTATAGTGTAGTTTGATTTCTTGAGATCCATGTTTGACACAGTTTTCTAGCATTGAGGGAAACTCTCTCTACTTGAGAGCAGTGTTAAAATTGTTCGAAAGAGTTAATTGATACCCCCCCAGATGAAGAGTGCCACAGTTCATAATGTCTTGGTACTACCTACAAAAAATATGTGTGTTTCTCCATGTTGCTTTTGCTGCAACACAGACCAACAGGACTAGCTCTCTAGAAATCATTACCTTTTGCTGTTTTTGATAGCAGGGGTTTACACTTTTGGCTCCTCAAGATTAAAGCTAACCATTATTTTATATCTCTTTCTGCCTCCTCAAAAGCAGCTGAGATGGGAGGGGAGGGGAGGGAAGGGTAGGGTGCAAAACCAGGATAAGGAGGGGAATGATGTCACTCCAGCAACCGAAATGTCTCTATTGCTTCTAGCAGAGCACAACACAATTCTTCAGAATCGGCAACATAGCACGGCGCTTCAGGGCTGGGCTACTGGAACATAATCAGAGAATAATGCAAATGAGTACTAATGAACCAAGTTCATTCATCACCCATGATTAGGAGAGGATTCAGTTCCATCTGCCAAGTGCGATCTATATCGCATGTGGGCGCAGCAAATATGTAACATTTGTCAATATCCTTGCTGCCGAAGTACATCAAACTGCAGAATATGCAGCTCGGTTGCCAAAACACTTCAGATCCGCCACAGCTGAGCATGCTGGGGTTCAGTTCATGGAGCAGGTGCCCGTATTCAGGCTCCGCAATTTAAATAAATCAGTAGAAGCTTTAATCTTCACCGCTAGCATCTACATGAAGGGAAAAAAGGGCAGCACTTTTAGAAAAGATTTTAAAACTCAATTATTAACTCAAACTCAATCAGGAAAACATGGCACCATCTGACTTGCAAAGTGCATGACTAAATTAATGAATGCCGCTCCAATTAGGAAACAGAAGGAGGTGCCCATGAAATTATACATCTCTATTGTCATGACGGAGAGGAAATGGCTGTGGTTTGATGAGCGGCATATGATGTGGAGAAGTGTCTAAAGAGAGTGAAACTTGTTCCTGGAACGAATTGATCTCTCTCTGTGTGTATGTGTGCCTTAACAGCATGATGAGTAGGGTGCAGTCCGCAAATAATTTGTATCTGGTGGCTTCCATTGAGATTTCACTGTGTGGGAGTTTGCTGGTTTACACGTCACATCTTTTCTCACAAAGACAATGTGAGGATCACAATTGTGCACATCAAGAGCTGTAGAGTGAGAATACGCAGACTGCTCCCCCTTCCAAGCTTTGTTCTGTGTCCAATAAGTGCAGGACGCCTTTGCTCGGTGATGCTGTGGCCCATGTTGTTGTTGTTTAGTCGTTTAGTCGTGTCCGACTCTTCGTGACCCCATGGACCAGAGCACGCCAGGCACTCCTGTCTTCCACTGCCTCTCGCAGTTTGGTCAGCCTCATGTTGGTAGCTTTGAGAACACTGTCCAACCATCTCATCCTCTGTCATCCCCTTTTCCTAGTGCCCTCAATCTTTACCAACATCAGGGTCTTTTCCAGGGAGTCTTCTCTTCTCATGAGGTGGCCAAAGTATTGGAGCCTCAGCTTCAGGATCTGTCCTTCCAGATCCTGTGCCTATAGATTACAGCAAAAGACTGGGAAAGGGTTTGCCCAGTATCTTGTTTGTGTGGTGGGCTCATGGGAAAAAGCTATCCCATGAGCCCTTGCAAAGGCTGCTTCCCCTGGAGCTCAGTGAAGTTTTGCCTTGAGAGCTATCAGATTTGTTGCGGCAGAAGCATGAACTGTACACACAGACACAGGTGGTGGAATGGCAACTAGTGAAACCAACCAGCCCTGAAATGCTGACGAGATGATGCCCATTCACAAATCATAGAATCATAGAATTGTACAGCTGGAAGGGACCCTGAGGATCATCTAGTCCAACCCCTTGCAATGCAGGAATATGCAGCTGCCCTATATGGGGATTGAACCTGTAACCTTGATTATCAGCACCGCAATCTAACCAATTGAGCCATCCCAGAAATTATCGTTGAGAAACTAAGAAAGCGCTTTGATGATAGAACAATTAATAAAGCGATCGTGCATTGATTCAACGCTAATGCACAATGATATGTTGCAGAATACATCTGCAAACAACAACAACAACTTGGCAGTCTAGAGGGGCACTGGATGTTTTTATTCAGATTCACAACCATCTTGCATAGTAGAATTACAATCATTCTGTTGGCTAGACAAGAAAGCCAACAGAAGCAGAAGTCACTTAAATTTTCATGACAAAACGGGGTGCCTGTGCGTGAAAACCATTATCTGCCTCCAGAGGTTAGTGGGAGTTACCAAAAGATTCCCTAGGGACAGAATCCGCCCCCCCTGCCAAAGAGAGACGAACAATTTTTCAAGCTCCTGAGAGGCTTAAGACTGAGCCTGAATAATACTCTGCTCTGATTGCTGCAATCCTTCTCCTCTCCTCTCCCTAGATTATTCGCTGATGATTAATGCTCAAATAAATTGTATTCATTTGCTTGCTCAGAGGAGGGAGAATGCTACTATTCAAGACGGCTGATTTCATTACTTGCCAAGAGCCAGAGTCTGCCACCCACGGCTCATAATGAGCATCACTTTTTCTTGGAGGACCTGACTGTCAGGCTGATGAACTGTAATACATATACATTTGGCCCCAGTGAAGTCCACAAGATGGCTTTGAAAAAGTAGCTGCTGACCAGGGATTGGATAAGCTTGGCAGTTTTATCCTAAATAATGTTGTTACCCAACTAGACAGGAACACCTGGAAGGTTAGGTGATATGAAAAGAAAAGACTGGCTTGAATTATCGAAGGGGAAGGGCTGTAGCTCAGTGGTATCACTGAATCATAAAGCTAGAAGGGACTGCAAGGACTCTGTGTTTGAAACCCTGGAGAGCCATTGTCTGTCAGTTTAGAAAATATTGAGCTAGATTCTCAAACCTGGGTCCCAAGATACTGTTGGACTACAACTCCAATCAACCTTAGCACTGGTTCTGATAACTAGGGATGATGGGAGTTGTATTCCAACAACATCTTGGGAACCCAAGTTTGAGAAAGGCTGAACTAGGTAAAAGAATTGTCTGGTATAAGAAAGTAGCTTCCTATGAGTGGGTGTGAGGGGTGGGTGGGTTATGGTGTCTCTCTGTGTTTGGGTATAACCCTAACTGTGTGATGAGAATGGCAGGGCTTTTTTTAAAAAGAAAGTTCCATACAAAATTCTACACTGGAAATTTGTCATTCTGATTAAGAGCAGTTTGTGTCCTGCCAAAAGCGTAGTGTGGGTTGCTGGTGCCCGGGGTGGGGAAAGTGTGTGAGTACTTCCATTGCCTTGAATGTCTTCTCCACCAAGATGTTCAAGACAATTTTGATGCATCTGTGGAAAAGAACATGGATCTTTTTTTAAAAAAATCTGGTGGCCTCAACATTAGGGGCATTTTTTCCTTTTCTAAAAATGAGATTCCCCCCCCCCCGCCCCCCGGAACAAGGTCATTTATTTTATTTTATTTTCCATTTTAAAATAGTTTATTTGCCACAGTATATATTTCAAACATTCTCATACTCTTAAAAACCATAAAATAACACATCCTGTGCTCCAGTCTCATTAAAAGGAAGGAATACATTATATCTGCAACAATTTGAAAGGTTCAAATGTATACTTCGAGTATTCCAAACTGTGTTACCCACCCCAAACACTATTCCCCCATGTGCCTCACTACCTGTGTGTTCAGTAAAAATGCCCCACACTGTGTAGAAGTTATTGTTTTTCTTTTGGTCTCTTGCTACCCGCAGTTCCCATGTTAGCTTTTCCAACAAAGCTGTTTGCCAGAGAGCGCTTCGTGCCACAGTTGCAATGTTTTCCATGTTCTGGCTATAGTCGTTCTTGTCGCGGTCAATAAAAGGGTTATAAGAGCTTTGGTGCTGGAGGAGACTCTTGAGAGTCCCATGGACTGCAAGAATATCAAACCTTTGGTGCTGGAGGAGACTCTTGAGAGTCCCATGGACTGCAAGAAGATCAAACCTATCCATTCTTAAGGAAATCAGCCCTGAGTGCTCCCTGGAAGGACAGATCGTGAAGCTGAGGCTCCAATACTTTGGCCACCTCATGAGAAGAGAAGACTCCCTGGAAAAGACCCTGATGTTGGGAAAGATGGAGGGCACAAGGAGAAGGGGATGACAGAGGACAAGATGGTTGGACAGTGTTCTCGAAGCTACAAACATGAGTTTGACCAAACTGCGGGAGGCAGTGGAAGACAGGAGTGCCTGGCGTGCTATGGTCCATGGGGTCATGAAGAGTCGGACACGACTAAACGACTAAACAACAACAACAAGAGCTTTATTTCTAATTCTTGGTGAGTCCTGACTGTACAAATTAAGCAATGCCAGTCCTGGGGACACAGGAACTGTCTGCCTTGAAATCAAAGATATCTCTGCAAAGGCATTTCCCCAGAATTTTTCTTTTTTTAAAACACTCCCACCACATATGTCTGTATGTCCCAATAGTGGGACACCCTCTCCAACACATAGGAGAGCTGTTGGGTTTTATATAAGCTAGATGTCTAGGTGTTAAATGCCACCCATGTGTCATTTTGAGGTCTCTTTCTCTTGTCATTGCCGAAATAGATTTATACGGGGCTTTGAACCACAGTCCATTCCATGCCTCTTCCTCAATTTCTGAATCCCAATTTTATTCCCACCATTCTCATATTATTCTGGGGAGGGAAATTTATACAAGGATGATATCAATCCTTTTGTAGCTATATTTTCTTCTACTATTATCTTTTCGTATGACTTTAATTGGCCCTTGGCTTCAGTTTTAATGAGACTAAAAATGAGATTTCATAGGTGAAATGCAAGCTTCATCAGTGCTGGAACCTGCCTGGGCCCTGAATGCAGCAGAAAGTCCCTTCACGGAGACCCACCAGGCTGATAGGGACAAGATGCAGGGCTTTTTTTTTTGTGATGGTCCAATAAACTGGGGAACACTATCTCCCATGGAATGCACATCTAGATCCCCTTCTGGTTGCATCCAAACAGCCCTCAAAGACTTAGCTATTCTAAGCTTGTTTTAATTAAATAAAGTTTGTTGGACTAAAATTTTGACTATTGCTCCTTTGATGCCATATTGGGTGGTTTCATTATTCTGTAGCTTATGGGTTTTTTTTTTAAATGAGTCACTAAATTAGAGATGCCAAAACTATTTGACAAACATTTTCGCCAATGCCAACTTTTTCTTACATCTCATGGAAGAAAAAGACATTTCTAGCAATTCTCGACTTATTGACTCTTGTGATCACTTTGGGACGCAGCTGAAAAAAAAAAAAGACCCAGTGAAAATGACACGACTCTGTACTTTTATATTAATCTATTTTTGAAACATATAAATGTGGGCGTTTTTCATGGTACAGGCTTTGACCCAGCACACACCTGTGTCTTACCTTCTTCTGCATTAAACGTCTGAGTTGCCTTTTCCGCTTTCAAAATCATTGGCTTTGTCTTTAGAGCACATTTATTCATTACCATTTCAAACAAAAAAGCTCCAGCTTTTCTGAGCTATCCTGAGGATATGTTTCTTTTTCAAGCCTCAGGGAGGCAGGAGCATTTCCTACCCACTCCCAATGTCCATTTCTTTCTTCCATTATCCTGTTTCGTTCGCCTCCCCATGATATCCTCAAGCGTTCCAAAGTGGTAGGGCCAGTGCACCTTTGAAAGAAAGCCATTTGCATCAAAATCCCAAGAGGTTTAGAAACTGACAAGGTACAGAAAGCCAGTGTGACGGATTGGACTGGTTTGCGACAGAAACTCCAGGGTGGAAAGTGTTAATCCCAACCTCCTTGTTGAGTGACACATTCCATTCCTGAGGGGCGGGACTGCCATGAGTTTAAAAGGAATGGGGAGCAGTTATTTCAGTTGATAGGGTGGTTAGAGTGGATAGAGTTGAGAGGGGTTTTGGGAGCGGGAGCGTGTGGGTAGGAGATATTAGAGTGTTTTTGGAGAAGTTTATTATAACTATATTATTCAGCCAATGTTATCTGTAACTAAGAATATGAACTAAGATCTTATACACATGAAACCATTACGCATTTTGCATGTCCTCTAGTTTAATAAAACTTTCTTAAATGTTACTTTAAAAATGGATGTGCCTTGTTATTCCAGTGAAGTATCCTAACTCAAAAGGGTAGTGACCGTAGAGAGGAGGTTAGGCTTAACCTGAGGAGCAGGAAAATAGTTTAAAACCTCAAGGTCAAGCCCAGGGAAGCCGAGTGCCAGGAAGAGGGTGCCATATTGTAGCCAGGGGTTGCTAGGGCAATCGGCTGCTGAGGGGAACCTTGGGTGAAGGGGATCCTTACTGTGGGCCAAGTCTGTTTCCTGATACACTTGCCGGGAGTTGATTGGGATAGAGCCACGTTATTGTGAGAACTGGAACAGCACATAGATTCCAAGCAGACTCCAAACATAAACAGGCTGTTTATTTGGGGAAGCAAGAAGGACAGGTGGGTTGTCTGTGAAACAACTAATTTCCTTCAACACTCTGCTAGTGTGATAAAAAGGGAGGCACATCGCATTAGTGGGATCCGCACATATTAGGTGGGATCATCTGAAGTTTTAGTAATAGCGTCGGTGGGACGATCGTCGCAGCCAGCCTTTATGCCTACCCCAAATCCTTTTAAAATGGTGAACTAATGGAAAAATGAGGAAATCCCAACAAAAGAACAATAGCAAGAAAAACTGATGAGTTATGCGGAACTTGCAAAGTTAACATACAAACTACGAGAGGAGGACAATCGTGACTTTAAGGAAGGATGGGAATGTTTTTTTACAAACTATTTTAAAAGACAACAAAAGGATCTGGACTCCTTGGCAGGTTTTGAATAAACACCCACAATTTATTAGTAGAACACATGATAGATAAAGCAATGATATGTACAATTTTATAACATGCAGAGAACAATATGTGCAAACAAACCAGAGAGGGGAGCGAGCTGAGGGGAGTCCTTAGTGGGGGAGGGGGAGAGGGAGGGATGGGGGGGAAAAAGGGGGGGGAAATGTGTAAATGATTATGTTATTGGTAATTTGTATTGTTTAAAAGTTTCTTTTCAATAAAAATATTTCAAAAAATAAATAAACAAAATGGTGAACTAGATTTGTTAAGAAAGGCAAATGGGCATTCTCAGGAAATATCCGCACTATACATTTAAAAGCACCATTGTACTACTTTAACAGGCATGGATAATCCTGGGAACTGAAGTTTGTTACAGGTGTTGGGGAATTGTAGCCTTGTGAGGTCATCTCTCTTAGTATGCTAGAGTTCCCAGAGTTCTCCATGCCTGTTAAAGTGGTATATTAGTGCTTTTAAATGTGTGGTAGGGAAGAGATTTCATCAGTCACTGAATTGAAGGCACTGCGCTGCATTGCCGATGTTTCGATTACATCTGAGTCTCACTAAAGGAACCTTGACCAGGTGTGGGTAGTTCATCTGCATCACCTCTGAGCCTCTCTTTTGGCAAGCCACTCATGCTTAGATTCCATTGGGGAACCTGTTGTTGTTGACATACGTCTGTCTTGAGAGACAATGGAGTGCGCCTCCGGGGTTGAAGTCAGACCACTGCATTATCTGTACCAAAGTGACTTCCCTGGGGTGCAAGGCTGAGCAGTGTGTATGGAGGTCCTGGGCTACCCAGACAGTGGTGTAGTTGGCTGCTCGGGTTCCCGGTGCGGCGCGCGCATGTCCTGCAGCTGGTGGAGAGCCCCCCATGGGGCATAGCTGCCAAGTACCCCATTTTCCCCGGGAAACCCCCGTATTTTCTTACTGTTTCCCGCAGGTGTCCCGAATGGCAAAATACCCTATATTCCCCCGGATTACGGAGCTCCTGCCAGCGGCCATGTTCTTCTGGTGCCGTGCTGGCACCGGAAGTCGCTTCTACGCACTTCCGGACATGTGTAGAAGTGACTTCTGATGCCACTGTGCCCATTTCCAAAATGTCTGCAGCGCCAGAAGTTGCTTCTATAGAATTTTTCAATCCGGAACTTGGCACCTATGCCATGGGGGTGGGGTGGGGTGGGGTGGGGCACTGCGTGGTGCCTCTCCGCCGCCTCCCCCTCAGCTGTAGGACAGCTGAGGGAGAGGCGGTGGGCAGATGCAAGTCCCATGGTGCCGATTCAGGCAGCACGGAGTCTGCAGGTGACCAAGCCACTCCCAGGAGAGACGTGTGGATTGGGCACACTGCAGGCCACGCAGTAAGTGCCAGTCCCTGTGGTGTGGCGCCCAGTGCCAGCCGCGTTTCATTACGTTTCATTACATTTGTTGACTGAACTAAAAAGTTTCTTGAGCCCATTTTTTAAAAAACAACAGCTCATATTTTTGTCATTTTGTCACCCCCCCCCCCATGATGACACCTGGGGTGGCCGCACCCCCCGCACCTCCCTTCCTCCGCCACTGTATCCAGACGACAAGATGCCACCCTTGGCCTCACTGATGTGGTCCAAAGGAAACCAGAGCAATATGTTTGGTACCAGCTTGACTGCCGGAGCTGCCGGAAGGATGTTTACAAGGTGTCATCCAACCCTTTTAGGGGCTCCACTCTGGATTCGTGGAGGGTTTCCTCCTTAGCCTTTTCTTCTCCCAAAGATATCCCACAAGACAGGAGAGGTTTAGGACCAGAGTCTTCCTTCTCCTAGATGGGCTATCTTCCCAAGTTGACAAGCCCCCTCTGCCCCTCACTCCCCTCTGCAGCACATGCAGAAATCACCTTCTTGACACTTGGACCCTTCTTGACCATTGAACCTCATCCGCTCAATCCACTGGAGCCTGTTTTTCACAGAGAGAGGATAGACAAGTCCCCAACTCATTGAGAGTTTAAGACCAATCAGCTACCATCACCTGGTATAGCCGGCCAATTGAAGCCGTTTCCTGGGGTGTGGCCTCTGTCACATGCTGACAGCTTTTAGGAGCCACACTGAGTGCCTTATCAATTCGAAATGTTTAATAAATTTAGTTAATATACTTTAAAAGAGAGCCAACACTTCACTGCCCCCTGTGTATCCTCCATTTTTCCACCTATCTCCTCCCATGCAGAGCCCCACCTGCTCCTCAATTCCTTCCACAGCACGTTTTGGAAGTTGAACCGACTTCCGGAACGGATTCCATTTGACTTCCAAGGTACAACTGTATAGTCATTCACATATGGTATTGTTTAACTTATTGATTTACTAGATCAGGCATTCCCAAACTTCGGCCCGCCAGATGTTTTGGACTACAATTCCCATCATCCCTGACCACTGGTCTTGTTAGCTAGGGATCATGGGAGTTGTAGGCCAAAACATCTATGGGGCTGCAGTTTGGGGATGCTTGTACTAGATTTATATACTATTATTCATGCAATACAGTGGTAACCTCGGGTTAAGAACTTAATTCGTTCTGGGGGGCCGTTCTTAACCTGAAACTGTTCTTAACCTGAGGTACCACTTTAGCTAATGGAGCCTCCCGCTGCTGCCGTGCCACCACCGCACGATTTCTGTTCTCATCCTGAAGCAAAGTTCTTAACCTGAGGTACTATTTCTGGGTTAGCGGAGTCTGTAACCTGAAGCATCTGTAACCTGAAGCATCTGTAACCCGAGGTACCACTGTATGCCTGTTGTAAGTGGCTTACAACAAGTTTTAAAGCTTTTGGTTGAGATGAAGACATTTCACACGTGTAAAATCAAAACGGAATGGTCAAATTATGGTTCAGTTGCTTCTACTATGGTTTGCAAGATTTCTCAGAATGGCAAAAATTCAGAGAAGTCAATGGAAGCTAAACATCTATTAGACTAATTTGTTAACTTAAGTGATTTATCAATACCCATTTAAGCGAGAGTGAGCAGTATATGTTTTACTTTCCTGAGGACATAAAGGTGCTTTGCCAACTTTAATGAACAGAGAAGTCAACTCTTCTGGCAGGTGAAATGCAGCATCTTTTCGGGATCAAATGTCACATCTAATCAAGCTCAATACTACCTCTGCTCAAAGACTGCACACCTCTGCAGTGTTATTTAGCAGCCCACAATGAAACATAGCTGGAAATGATTTAATATTTTTATTCTTGCAGAAAGTGACACTGGAGCCCCACAGATCACAGTACTTAAGACCCCTGGAGTTCATGACTCATCAGGAAAAAAGAGAGAGAGAGCCATATCATGCCAAATGAGAAAATATTATTGCAAAGATTTTGTCCAAGAGTCCTTAGGCAAGATTGATGCAGTTAACATCAAGTCCACCTAGGAGCACGAAAACTGACAGTTTCCAGACAGGTTATTAAATGCAAAGAGGAGACTCATCAGTCCCTTGGCCAGCTTTCTCTCCTGTTGCTTTGATTTCCCTTTTTCTTTTTATGAAAAACCCTGCAATTATTTAACATGCCAACTCAACCTAAGGAATGAATGAGTGAACACAAGCAGGAATGGGCATTGATATTTCAATTTTAAGCCCTATGCGAGGCCAGAATTTGGTGCCCCCCCCTCTCACCTTCCATTCAGCTTCTGGGAGTCTACTGGGTAGTAGAAACATTGTGTCCTTATGGTCCACAGGGATACCTAAGGTCTTTCTCTCCTTTCCTCAGCTGATGTTTGGGCATTTTGCTAGCAAGGACTAAAGGCATTCTATAGGTAAAGGTAAAGGTACCCCTGACCATTAGGTCCAGTCGTGACCGACTCTGGGGTTGCGCGCTCATCTCGCATTATTGGCCGAGGGAGCTGGCGTATAGCTCCCAGGTCATGTGGCCAGCATGACAAAGCCGCTTCTGGCAAACCAGAGCAGCACATGGAAATGCCGTTTACCTTCCCGCTGTAGTGGTTCCTATTTATCTACTTGCATTTTGACGTACTTTCGAACTACTAGGTTAGCAGGAGCTGGGACCAAGCAACGGGAGCTCACCCCGTCACAGGGATTCGAACCGCCGACCTTCTGATCAGCAAGCCCTAGGCTCAGTGGTTTAACCACAGCGCCACCTGTCATTCTATAACCCTGGCTATATTATAACCAGAGTCCATGAAACCATAAATATCAAGTCCAAAGGCAGCTTAACTTTTGTTGAAAAGCAGTCTAATTAAAAGGGGGCCGCCTTCATTTCTGAAGCTGTTCAACAAAATCAATGGATTTTGTCAGTGTAGCCATGGGTGTTCAACCATATATATATGAGCATGACTGAGCAAACAGCTGCTTTCCAAATTGACAGCTTTTGGTCTGTCTGCCAGAGATTCCCTTTTAATCTCTTGCCATAGCTTGAGCAAACAAACAGTGAATGTTGATACCTGTTTCTTCTTCTTCTTGGGCCAGGAAGGACACTTCATGTTCCCTGTATTCATTGCACAACTTTGATAATGTCCAGGTTTTTAAGATTTTTAATCGTCTCCTTATTATTATTATTATTATTATTATTGATTTTATGCAAAACAGTGTAATAAAGTGAATGCTAAGAAGGAACCCCAAACAGAACAAACCCGACTTCACATTAATCATTGGAGATCAATACATTTTGGGATTAACTACAAGTGGCGGGGATAACAAAAAAATGCAAAAACTGTATCTCTTCTGGACCCCAAAATGAATACTAGACTTACTAAAAAACTAATAAAGGATGAAAACAGACTATGCCAGCACCTTTCTCCTAAAAATAGAGAGCAAAGAGCATGCGATAAAGCCCCAACAAAAAGTGTTGCTTTTGGGGCACTTTTTGTAACGCATGTTTGGAAGATTATTTTGAGCAAAGAAGCAGTTCTGTTCCACCACCCCAAGCTCCTGATATGTGTCTATGAGGGTTCATGTGAAACATGGTCTTTTAATACTTATTGTCCTCTTTTGCAGGTTGGCTCAAAACATATACTCCCCCTATACTTTCATTTGGCTTAGAGGCAACAGCATATGCTTGTGGTGAGTTATGGGCTCTGCATGGAAAGTTGGAGGATACAGAGAAAGGGTGGTGAGGTGCTGGCTCTCTTTAAAGTATATCAATTAAATTAATTAAACATTTAGAATTGATTATGCACTCAGCTCTCACCTGTGGCTCTTATAAGCTGTTGGCATGCGACAGTGGCCACACCCTGGGAAACGGCTTCAATTGGCCTGCTATACCAGGTGAGGGACCCAGGTGGCGCTGTGGGCTAAACCACTGAGCCTAGGGCTTGCTGATCAGAAGGTCGGTGGTTCGAATCCCTGTGACGGGGTGAGCTCCCGTTGCTTGGTTCCAGCTCCTGCCAACCTAGCAGTTCGAAAGCACATCAAAATGCAAGTAGATAAATAGGAACCGCTACAGCGGGAAGGTAAACGGCGTTTCCATGTGCTGCTCTGGTTTGCCAGAAGCGGCTTTGTCATGCTGGCCACATGACCTGGAAGCTATACGCCGGCTCCCTCGGCCAATAATGCGAGATGAGCGCGCAACCCCAGAGTTGGTCACGACTAGACCTAATAGTCAGGGGTCCTTTTACCAGGTGATGGTAGCTGATTGGTCTTAAACTCTCAATGAGTTGGGGACTTGTTTATCTCCTGTATGTGAAAACAGGCTCCAGTGGATTGAGCTGATGAGGTTCAATGGTCAAGAACGGTCCAAGGCTCAAGAAGGCGGTTTCTGCATGTGCTGCAGAGGGAAGTGAGGGGCGGAGGGGGCTCGTCAACCTGGGAAGGTAGCCTATCTAGGAGAAGGAAAACTCTGGTCCTAAACCTCTGCTGTCTTGTGGGATATCATTGGGAGTGGAGTCCCTGAGATGGTTGGATGACACCCTTTACACCTCATTCTTCCAACTCCTGCAGCCAAGCTGGTGCCAAACATATTGCTCTGCTTTCCTTTGGACCGCATAAGCAAGGCTGAGAGGGGCGGGTTTGGCACCTGGGCAGCCCAGGACCCCCATACACACTGGGCAGGATTGTGCCCCATTAAGGTCACTTTGGTGCTGCTAATGCAGCAAAAGCCATCCAGGAGGCAGCAGCTACAAGTCACCAGAGTGAAGCCACAGCAGGCACTGTGATTCTCCAGTGGTTTGACTTCACCCCTGGAGGCCCACTCCATTGTCTCTCGAGGCAGATGGATGCCAGCAACAACCAAAATGACAAGCTGAACAGGGAGTGTCAAATGGCACTCAAGTTTGGAGGCAAACAACTACACAGTGGAACACGGACATGCCTGGGATCATGTTCTATGCTGGTCATGTGTAACATGATCGAGGTGGAAGTGCTTGCAGACTTTATTTCCCTAGTATGGATTCTGTTATTAAGCCAGAAAGGTACCGTGGAAAAGAAAGTGTAAATGCCTATGGCGGTAAAAAGGTTTAGAATGGCAATAATCTTATAAATGGACCGAATGGATTCATAGGGGAGCAGGCAGACTGCAGGATGTTAACTTTGCAGGGAGATGTTTGGTTCATGACTGGAATTCAAAGTATTGAAATGTGAGGCTGAAAAGGGAGTGCCTATCATGTTTGACATATAGAATATTTTGGAGCCGAGCAAGCCTGATGCTGGTATAAAGGGACCCCTGACCATTAGGTCCAGTCGTGACCGAGGGAGCCGGTGTATAGCTTCCAGGTCATGTGGCCAGCATGACAAAGCCACTTCTGGCGAACCAGAGCAGCACATGGAAACACCGTTTACCTTCCCACTGTAGCGGTTCCTATTTATCTACTTGCATTTTGATGTGCTTTCGAACTGCTAGGTTGGCAGGAGCTGGGACCAAGCAACGGGAGCTCACCCCGTCACAGGGATTTATAATGATGCTCAAATGGTTACTTGGCTGGCTTTACATTTGGTTGAACATGCATAACCTTGGGGCAGAGAAAGAAAGACTTTGCAAGAGGTCAGTTGTCAGAAGGAAGAGTTTAGAATTTGCCTCTTATTAAAGATCGACATGAACTTCTGCTGTCGACATGAACTATTGCGCTTGACCAGCAGGAAAAAAAAATAACACCTAGATTTCTTGCTTAGCAGCAGGTAATACTAAATAATCCACAAGCTGTCCACTGGTCGTTTGGTATCTTGACATCTGAAAACCCATAGCTGTCAAGTTTTCCCTTTTCTCGTGAGGAAGCCTATTCAGCATAAGGGAATTTCCCTTAAAAAAAGGGAGAACTTGACAGCTATGGAAAACCTTCTCACCTGTTGCCACAGGCTATTCTCCTCCAAAAATAATGTATTCCCTTAGCTTCTGTTCAAGGCATAGATTTATTTATTTTTAGAGCATATTATTGGCAAATATAAATTCCATTCATTGTCACACTCATATTTTAAGAGAGCACAACACTGTAAATAAGGCGCTAAAACAGCTTCCTCTTCTGCATACCAATTTCCATATCTCTCAGACAGCCTCCCTTTAGTAGGCAGGAAAAGTAATGCAAATGACTGTCTCTGCTCTGGCTCCAGAAATAGACTACACAGAAATGAAGATGGGAAGCATTTTTCCCCAACCTCCTGGTCCTTGTAAAACTGTCAGTATCTGCATCGGAAGTCTCCCGAACAATATATCAGAGGAAAGGCACCAAATTGAGCATAGTTTCCTATGAACTAAGTTGGATACAGCATTTGCAACTCCTATTTGACACGAGTCATAAAAAAAATAACAACTGTACAACACATGAAAACACACACACAAAATGCTTCCGTATCATCTCGTGCTTCCGATTATCTTAGCGTTGTCTCATTGCTATTGTTTTTGGGGTGTGAGCTGTAAACAAATGATGAGAAGAATGGTGGAGTTCATTAGACATCATTAAAAGGTAAATGACCTCTGACAGTTAAGTCCAGTCGTGAACAACTCTGGGGTTGCGGCACTCATCTCGCTTTACTGGCTGAGGGAGCTGGCGTTTGTCCGCAGACAGTTTTTCCAGGTCATGACAAAGCCGCTTCTGGTGAAACCATAGCAGCTCACGGAAATGCCTTTTAACCTTCCCGCCGGAGCGGTACCTATTTATCTACTCGTGCTTTGACGTGCTTTAGAACTGCTAGGTGGGCAGGAGCTGGGACTGAGCAACGGGAGCTCACCCCATCGTGGGGAATTGAACCACCGACCTTCCGATTGGCAAGCCCAAGGTTCAGTGGTTTACACCACAGCGCCACCCACATCCCTTAGACATCATTACATAAATAATTATCTTAGCCAATGTATTGTTGTAGGAATGTTGATAAGAACAAAGTAAAAAAAAAGCATGGGGCATATAGAGAAGAGGGGATAAAATAAGAAGGGAACATTTCTGAGCACAATTCAAAGTGTTGGTGCTGACCTTGAAAGCCCTAAATGGCTTCGGCCCAGTATACTGAAGGAGCGTCTTCACCTACATCATTCGACCAAAAGACTGAGGTCCAGCTCCAAGGGCCTTCTGGCAGTTCCCTCACTGTGAGAAGTGATGTTACAGAGAACCAGGTTAGTTGCACCTGGAACGCCCTCCCATCAGATGTTAATGAGATAGAAGACATCTGAAGGCAGTCCTGTATAGGGAGGTGTTTAATGTTTTACAGTGGTACCTCGAGTTACAAATGCCTCAGGTTACAAACGCTTCAGGCTACAAACTCCGCTAACCTGGAAGTTACCTCGAGTTGAGAACTTTGCCCCAGGATGGGAACGGAAATCTTGTGCTGGCCCCATTAGCAAAAGCACACCTCTAATTAAGAACAGTTTCAGGTTAAGAACGGACCTCCGGAACGAATTAAGTTTGTAACTAGAGGTACCACTGTGTTATGTTTTTGTATATGCTGGAAGTTGCCCAGAGCGGCTGTAGCCATTCG
The DNA here is from genome assembly GCF_963506605.1 of Zootoca vivipara. Taxonomy (NCBI): domain Eukaryota; kingdom Metazoa; phylum Chordata; class Lepidosauria; order Squamata; family Lacertidae; genus Zootoca; species Zootoca vivipara. Next base: position 122,345,629 of record NC_083276.1, on the reverse strand, counting down.
CTACACTGCTTTGCATGCAATAGGCCTGATTTTCATGTGCAAAATGCTTTACTGCGGACGTTCATTGTGCTTGACTGATGTGGTCGTCAATAAATCATCATTATCATTCAGCACCATCATTTTAATGCATAAAACTGGAAATTCTAAGGCAAGTTTAAAGACACCCAATATAAATCACTCTGTTCCAGCTCTTCTTGGGTTGGCTGGGCTACCCAGATCAATAAAGTAAGCTGTCCTCGTTTCATTGCAACAACTCTAATCGTAACTAACTGAGACTTGGCACATGAGCCATTGAAAACATCTTTCTTTCTTTCTTTCTTTCTTTCTTTCTTTCTTTTTAAAAGCAACAACACCTTACATGAAATTCAAGGTCATCCTTTGTTCGATCATTGATCAGTGGCCATATAAGTTGGTAAATAATGCTGACCTTTACTTCTAAGGAAGCAAATATCAGCATATCAGATCAATGTGGTTACATCTGGCCATAAAATGTAAGACAGCTGGTTCCAGTTTAAAACAATAGCAAAACCAATGCCAAATTAATATTCTCATTCCAACATAACTTAATGTTATAGTTTTCCTCCTACGTATCTTAAGATCTGTACTGTACGTGAATGGGAATGTCACTACTTTTTGGCAAGCATGAGGATTTGTGAATGCCCCAAAATCTGTATGGACAAAATATGTAATGATATTTGGAACATATTTATTGAAACCATACTGACCCATGAATCAATGTATATCTGAGGGAAACAATTAAGTACATCCATTTACATATATGTTACATAGTTCTATAATCTTAATTATATTTTTGGGTCATATTGATTTGTTGTTTTCCTCTGCCTTTTAAAATGTTTTATGTATTCCTTTCCTTTTTACTTTAAACTCATTGTAATACTCTTAATTTTTATATATATATAATAAATGGCCCAAAATATGTTAGGCCAAATGTGCATATTTAAAAATGATATAAAAGCCGATTAAAACTATACAAAGTACTTTACTACTACCTAAAAACATATGAATGTTTATTTAAGACCAGCAATGTAGAAAGATTTAAAATGGAAGCAAAGGTTAACAAACTAGTAAATGCAATAATCTGAGTGTATAGACAGCAAGTCTAGCTGATAACTCTGAGGTCTGGAGAGAGAATAATGGTCCAACTTGCCAGTGAAAATGGTGAGTAATAATAATTTCCGTATGTATTTCAACCTGGTTAGGTCTCCCCACCAGTTTCATATTTGCATATAAAAGTATTTGCATATAAAAAGATGGATGAACTGCTTCCGAGCTGGATCAGGCCATTCAGGCTTGCATTCATCAAAAGTCATGTTCATTTCAAGAGGGAATGGGTACTGTTCCAGATGCTCATCATCTCCAGCCAGTGAGGTCAATGGAGATCCACATTCCAGGGTCTCATTAGGTCTGACACAGGTCCCTATTTGACTTGGGAGGTCATTTCCCACAAACCACACCCATCTGCCCAATGTCAGATGTTGTCAAGGAGCTGTCAAGTGAGCCCAGGTCAACCATAAGGGGGGGGGGGAGGATTGGCCAGAGTTGTTGAGCTTTCTTCAGGAGGGGGGGGGGATTGCACAGGGTTGTTGAGCTTTTTTTGAGGGGGAATTGCTGAAATTTGCTCACCCGCATGCGGCACAAAATCTGCCTCTCATCTGCCCCCTCGCCAGCAGAAGCCGCCAATTGCCCGCCCAATTGTCGCAGCGTCAGCCAATTGACACCAGCCCTTGAGGCAGCAACCAATAACATGCCTAATAGCTGCTGACAGCCGTGGTAGCGACCAATCAAACGTCCACCCTGTGCACTATCCGTGTATAAGACGACCCCCACTTTTTAGCATAATTTTAAAAGGAAAAAAACCATGTCTATCTTTATTACTATTCCAAATAGTTAAGAACCGGTCCCTGAAATGACCACCATATTTTAGGTAAATTAAAACCCCTGTTCTCATGTGTTTTGATGACAACCTCCTTGTATTAGTTACAAATGTGCATCTTTCGCATGGAGTAGACGCTTGTGTAACCTTGATAACAGGCTGCTTAAAATGCACAATGGGGCACAATGTCTCCAGCATTGTAACCAAATGACTATGGAATATAGACCATCTCATTTGTCAGAACTCTGAGTGGGTTCAGGTGTTGGAGACAAAAGGTTAAGCACAGGTGATTCTGTGAACAGTAATTGTGAGGATTTTGTTTGCAAGTAGCATCAGTAGGACAGCTTTAATAAGACTCTTGGGTGTAAATTAAGAGTGAGAGAAAAATCTCCCAATTAAAATTGCTCGAAGTGTTACAACATAAGAGACATTATAGCAGTGATGAAATGTGGTTACAAAAGAAAACGTCTCTAGCTATGGTGAGCCTGAAGAACGAACTATTTAGACTGAATCCAGATCTTCAGACACTATTATAGCAAGTTCAGATTGCAAAATATCAGTTCACATCACATATATACTGTAGGAAAATGGAGGTTACATCTAATCTGCATTTGATCCACATATGGCCTACAGAGGCTTAATTTGTCCATATTGCATAAAGGACTTGGATGAAATTCTTCATCTTTGCTTTGAAGTATACATCACTGTATATGCATGTTTCTGGACAGTGGCATAGCATGGGTTGCTGGTGCCCAGGGCAGGCAGGCGTGCACCAGGGCAGGCTGTGTGCGCTGCAGGGGGAAGGGCATGTAGAATCATGGAGTTGGAAGAGACCACAAGGGCCATCCAGTCCAACCCCCTGCCAAGCAGGAAACACCATCAAAGCATTCCTGACATATGGCTGTCAAGCCTCTGCTTAAAGACTTCCAAAGAAGGAGACTCCACCACACTCCTTGGTAGCAAATTCCACTGCCGAACAGCTCTTACTGTCAGGAAGTTCTTCCTAATGTTTAGGTGGAATCTTCTTTCTTGTAGTTTGAATCCATTGCTCAGTGTCCGCTTCTCTGGAGCAGCAGAAAACAACCTTTCTCCCTCCTCTATATGACATTTTTTTTATATATTTAAACATGGCTATCATATCTCCCCTTAACCTTCTCTTCTCCAGGCTAAACATACCCAGCTCCCTAAGCCGTTCTTCATAAGGCATCGTTTCCAGGCCTTTGACCATTTTGGTTGCCCTCCTCTGGACACGTTCCAGCTTGTCAGTATCTTTCTTGAACTGTGGTGCCCAGAACTGGACACAGTACTCCAAGTGAGGTCTGACCAGAGCAGAATACAGTGGTACTATTACTTCCCTTGATCTAGATGCTATACTCCTATTGATGCAGCCCAGAATTGCATTGGCTTTTTTAGCTGCTGCATCGCACTGTTGACTCATGTCAAGTTTGTGGTCTACTAAGACTCCTAGATCCTTGTACTCCTAGATCCCATGTACTGCTCTCAAGCCAGGTCTCACCCATCCTGTATTTGTGTAGTACTTTACATTTCCCCCTGTTAAAATTCATCTTGTTTGCTTTGGCCCAGTTGTCTAATCTGTTAAGGTCATTTAGAAGTGTGAACCTGTCCTTTGGGGTATTAGCCACCCCTCCCAATTTGGTGTAAGGTGAACGGAGCCCACCATGCCAGCCCAGCCCAGCCCAGCCCAGCCCAGCCCAGCCCAGCTCTTGACACTGCCGGAGTGACCCCCTGCACTGTACCACCTGCCTTCCCAAGCAGGGAGGAACTCGGCTGGCCAACATGGGCCTTGGCGGGCAAATCCTCCCCAAGGCTCACGGAGCAAAACACCAGGCCACTTCATGCTGGGGTCACCTGTGTGGAGGTGCCTGGGTCGTGCCCTCTCAAAATTGTGTGCCACAGCCCCACTGACACCCCCCACTATGCTTCTGATTCTCAATGGTTTCCCCACACAACACAGCAATCACATGGCATTTCAGCTTGTCAATTTGGTTGTTGCTGGCATCCATTCTGTCTCGAGAGGCAATAGAGTGTGCCTCCAGGGGTGAAGTCAGACCGCTGGAGAATCACAGTGCCAGCTGTGGCTTCACTCTGGTGACTTGTAGCTGCTGCCTCCTGGATGGCTTTTGCTGCATTAGCAGCACCAAAGTGACTTAATGGGGCACAACCCTGCCCAGTGTGTATGGGGGTCCTGGGTACAAGGTGTCATCCAACCATCTTAGGGACTCTACTCCGGATTTGTGGAGGGTTTGTGGCATGGGACTATTGCATTTCCCCAGCACACACAGACTATAACAGGGTTTAGCAAACTTTTTCAGCAGGGGGCTGGTCCACTGTCCCTCAGACTTTGTGGGTGTCGGACTATATTTTGAAAAAAGAAGAACGAATTCCCACAAATAACCTAGAGATGCATTTTAATTAAAAGGACACATTCTACTCATGTAAAAACACGTTGATTCGCAGACTGTCCTGGGGCTGGATTTAGAAGGCGATTGAGCTGGATCCGGCCCCTGGGTCTTAGTTTGCCTACCCATGGACTATAACCTTTCATATCTGGAGAAATGCAATTCTTACTGAACATCCCACATGTTTCCCATCCCTGCCTGATCAGTGTTTCATTGCTATTGTGCCTTGAGAAATACAGTCATCAAACTGCTTCTTATGACGGTCGGCTGATTGGAATTAGCTTACCTCACATGAGCCTGATCGGGTTTTAAGGTCGTCAGGAATGGCAAATAGTGGTGACAGGGGACAAATTTCTACATCTTACTGACAAAGTAAAAAAGACCAGGTGCTGAAGCACCCACCCAAGAGTTTTTTTGAAGAACTCCAATGTGAAACATCTTCCAATGTTATCGAAAAGTTGACTTGCACAAAAACTGTCAAACTTATTTGCCTCTAAAAAGCAGGTCCTTTCCATTCTGGCAGGGCTACTATAACTGCAAGTTTCACTCAGCTGTTTCAAAATTTTGTAAAATTTCCCCATGATAACGAATGGAGCACAATTTCTGATGCAAATTCGGCTTTAGGTGTTGAGCCAAATTGTGTGCTCTGGACTTAAGTGCTCTGGACTTAAGTTGGAAGTTCAAAAATGCTGATTTGATGTCTGAAATATGGTTGGTACACACAAATAGCTTTATTCTTCTGATTTTCTCCAGCACTCTGCTGTTCTAATTGCATTTGGACGTAACCTTTTCTACTGCTTTTTCTGCATATTGAAAGCCATTCCATTTCCAGTCAGTCAATAAACCCTTTGTTGATGCTAAGTTAATGTGAGTGAAGTGAAGTGGTTGGAAATTTCCTCGCAGACATGAAAAGGAAAACCGATGGAGAAAAATAGCCGTATGGAATTATTGCGCACACTTCTTTCTGCCGCCCAGACAATGAAGCTTCCTTTCTCATTTAGCATATGGCCTACATATGATGCAAGAGGTTGGGAATTGAGCTCATGGGTCTTGACAGAGCTAGAGGAAGCGACTCGAAGCCCTGCTCCAATGACAGTAAGTGGTTCTGCTGGATGAATTGGAGGAATAACGCTCTTCGGCAGACAGGTGGAAATTGCCTGCAAGATGATTGGCTAGAATTGATATTGTCAATTTGTTCGTCCCGTAGCTTCCGAGAGAGCAAAACACCTCGAGCTCCCACTCGGCTGACAGAGAGGTATGCTTCAACTAAGTGGCATCAAAATACAAATAAATTGGATACCACTTAGGGGCCCGGAAAGCCACCGAACAACAGCGCGACAGTGAGATGAAAGGCAGGCCCCACCGAAAGTGACAGCGATATTTTCTTTCCAGTGCAGAGGAAATAGGAAAAAGAAGATGAAGATGAGAGATTTTTTTAAAAAAAAATGGCACAAAGGAATGGGGAAGAAAAGGGGTGAAAAAGGAGATGTACAAGCACCCCTCAGCTCTTGATACAATTCAAATACGGTGGTACCTCTGGTTAAGAACTTAATTTGTTAACCTGAAACTGTTCTTAACCTGAGGTACCACTTTAGCTCATGGGGCCTCCGCTACCAGCGCACGATTTCTGTTCTCATCCTGAAGCAAAGTTCTTAACCCGAGGTACTATTTCTGGGTTAGCGGAGTCTGTAACCTGAAGCGCCTGTAAACTGAACCATTTGTAACCTGAGGTACCACTGTAAACAGGAATGCTGCTGTATTACTGTGGCACTAAAAAGGGCATACCCGCATACAGGGAATTAAAATACATTTATTAGCTTGGCTTATCATTTGCCTAGGACCAGGGGGATGTCCACTGGAGTTCCACATAATGAAGACCTTCCTTAGAAAAGTGTTTTGTTTAATGCTGCCAAATGTTTCCTCCGGTGAGTGATGCCTTGCTGAGACCTAGCAAAATAACAATATTCCGCAACAGGAGCTTTACGACCAACTCGAAAAGGATGTCATTTCCCTTGTAAGCATTAGCCTGCTCACTGAACATTTTTATATATAAACGCTTGACTTTATCCTTGTCACAAATGATCCTGGCAGGAGCCAGCAATGCCCATTCAGGAGAGCGGCGGTGGCAACCTCCTTGCTTAGGTTTCAGAACATGTGGGCTTTATTCCCCAAGGAGTATCTAATATCTCTGGACAACTCACTGGTTGTATCAACTGAGTGGCTGGTGTAAACAATTAAACAGGCCTAGCAGAATACAAAAACAGTAGCTCCTTGACTCATGTGTCCTTAACATTGCCTAGTTGTGCCTCATAATAACCATAGCCAACCACAACAGGTTGCCTTAAAATGCAATTTTGAATCTCCCCAAGAGCGAGCATTTGAACCTTGCAAAGAATCTTCCAGGGCAACTTGGGTTATCTGCCTTACACTACATTAGTACAGTAAAGAAACAACGATTTGAATGTGCTATAAACATGCAACACCAGATGGTGCCAGAGAGCGGGAAATTTTAAAACATGATTTTCCATAGAGATTTCCCCCCTTTTGTTATGACAATCTAATTTCTGACTTATTTATAGCATTTTCCTCTGTGTTTAGAGTCACCAGGAGTCTGACCAATTCATCTGCATACCCTCCAACATTTCAAAATAATAGTAGTAGTAGTAATAATAATAATAATATTTATACCCTGCCCATCTGGCTGGGTTTCCCCAGTCACTCTGGGAAGCTTACAGCATATCTAAAAATATAATTAAAACATCAAGTGTTAAAAACCTCCCAATACAGGACTGCCTTCAGATGTCTTCTGAAAGTCAGATAGTTGTTTATTTCCTTGACATCGGATGGAAGGGCGTTCCACAGGGAGGGTGCCACTACCGAGAAGGCCCTCTGCCTGGTTCCCTGTAACTTGGCTTCTCACACTGAGGGAACTAGTGGAAGGCCCTCGGAGCTGAGTGATGGGGTTGGAGACGCTCCTTCAGGTATACTGGGACGAGGCCATTTAGAGCTTTAAAGGTCAGCACCAGCACTTTGAATTGCATACCCCCCAACATTTCTCCAATGAAAATAGGGACGTCCTAAGGAAAAACGGGACATTCCAGGATCAAATAAAAAACCGGGACGGCTTCTCTAAATAAGGGACATCCCTGGGAAATAGGGACATTTGGAGGGTCTCGAATTGTGCTCGGAAATGTACCATACACTTAAAACACCCCCTCCCCAAGAATCGTGAGAACTGTAGCTTGTTAACTGAGCTGGGAACTTTAGCTTTGTAAGGGGGGGACTACAGTTCCCAAGATACTTTGAGGTGCTTTAAATGTGTGTACATGCAGCTGTTACGTACAAGCTTCCAAAGAGTTTGATTTCAAAATGACTTGAGAAATGACATTGATTTGTTTCCTTAAAATGTCTCTGTCACCACATGCTTTATGTTTAATTTCTGACCTTGTTCGCTTCCAGGCAGTCCATCTAATATGTATTTTAAGAGCAGCTACTGTATAGACAAGAGGTAGAATCCTTTATAAAAAATATTTATTGGGTTAGTAAAGCAAGTGGCTGCCTTTCCTGGCCGAGGTTTATAAGCCTACAAAACCTCCAAGGCAACTATGTAGGAGGTTAAGCTCCTTGGAGTTGATCACATTATAAAGCAGAGGATGGCAGATGCTTAGTATGGATCTCAGAAACACCTGTCTCTGTGTATTGCAATTTTATCAAAGAGCAGAATAGAAATCCCCATAATGAATTTGTAACAAATAATAATAATAACAATAATAACAATAATAATAACAATAATAATAATAATTTATAATTTCTACCCTGCCCATCTGGCTGGGTTTCCCCAGCCACTCTGGGCGGCTTTCAACAGAATAAAACTTCAAACATCAAAAATTTCCCTAAACAGGGCTGCCTTCAGATGTATCCTAAAAGTCAGATACAGTGGTGCCTCACAAGACGAATTTAATCCGTTCCGCGAGTCAATTCGTTCTGTGAAAAATTCGTCTTGCAAATCGCACTTTCCCTTGGGAATGCATTGAAATTTCTTTTTTTGCCCATAGGAACGCATTAATTAAATTTCAATGCATTCCTATGGGAATCCGCGATTCGCAAGACGAATTTTTTGCAAAACGAATTCATCTTGCAAGTCACCATCAGATCGCAAGACACATTCGTCTTGCAAAAAATTCATCTTGCAGGGCATTTGTCTTGTGAGGTACCACTGTAGCTGTTTATTTCCTTGACATCTGAGGGCGTTCCACAGGGCAAAATATACACAAGAAAACAGGGCTGGGCAACTTGTAGGCCTTGACCTAATTTATTTCCATCTGCAGCCTAATTTCACAAGAGTGGCAAGGACAAAAAAAATGGGGAAAATTGATGGAAAAGAAAAAGAGAAAAGGGAGGTAGTAGAGAGAGAAGGAGATGGAACTACTAGTGATCTACCAGCAGGGAGGGCAGAGAGAGGGCATTTAGGGATAGGGATGTGTAAATCTGTCAATTGCTTTTTAAAAATCTGTTTCTCAGTTTCTGAATTTTTGATATTAAAAAAACCCACAAGCCTAATACACAATTTTTTTGCATTCAGTTTTGCCGAATATACATATTTTATGCTAAGCAACTTCCCCCAGTTTATCGCGTTTTGCAAACATATGCATTTTTATGCATGCTTTACCCTGGTACATGCATTGTTGGGTTGGAGAATTGCATCGTTGCAAAATTTGGAAAAGCGCAAATTTCCAAAGGGTGGCTATTTCCATTCCCTTGTTTCAGGAAGTGCAAATCAGGCAGGTTCACCTTTAAGTGTGAACAGGATTGCGTTCCCTCCCATCCTTATTCCAGGGGCATGTCATTTGCTGCACCCCCAGAATGAGGGAGAAATGGGCAGCTATGCCAATATTCCCATGCCATAACCTGCTTCTTTTCTGAAGGAAAAACAGACCATTCAAAATAAGTCCATGCAGCAAAAATCAGGAAAGGTACGATTAAATGTGGCTTTCATTTGAGTTCAGAAGTGCCCAGCAACACAAAACACTGGCAAATAGATTCTTGTCTGAACACGTGGTGAGAACGCAGGGAAATGGCTCAATTAAATAGCAGTGCGATAGAAAGCATATTAAGTACTTCTACATTTATGCCCACTCATTGCTAAAATGAATTTCTCCTGCAATAAAACGAGACCTTTACTTCTTTCTACATGCTTATTAATTACTCAGCACTTCAGAGGCTCATGTCGAACCAAACGTTGGCGAGTCAGGGCGCAGAAAGGTCACCTCCTTTTCTTACCGCTGGCATGCTAATTAGCTGGAGCTGCTCAGGTCTGGAAACATATTAATATTGGGCAATAGGCGCAAAGCCTCCAGAAACTAGGAATGGGTCAAAGAACAAATAAGTCAGGTCGAGTGGGAAGCATGAGGAGGTTTAACCAGTCCTCTGCTATCCAAACTGCCCCTGGTTTTCAATGGAGAGCCCAAAATCCCTCCGCAAAGCTGAAGAAGGCTGTGACGTTTTTACGCTGTTTGGTATAACCTTATCAACCCGACCCATCAAGGGTTAACTCAGACTCCGTGTCGACTGATTGGACATTCCATGAGGGGAGGGGAATGGTTGAAGGTTTTTTTTTAAAAAAAATTATTTTTATTAAGGGTTTTCTTGGTTTACAAGGATATGTGCAATGTCTCTCTTAGCATTTTTACATATCATTCATTTGTTGAGACATTGGTGAGGAGAGGGGAAGGAAAGTAGATGGGGGGAGGGTGGGGTGGGGTGACAATGTTTCTATTTTGCTTAATAGGTGTGTGTGTGTGTGTGGGGTTCTGTCAGCGTCGCTCGTGCAGGTTCTCTACTGTTCACTTGTTTTCTTTTGATGGTGATAGATGTTGGGGTTGGTCTTCTATGAACACGGAGGGAAAAACTCCAAATTACTAGCAAATAGATGCAGGAAAAGAACACTCAAAACAAGAATACACCGCATCACCAAAAAGAACGGCAACATAACATTCTCCCCCACAGAAATAACTTCAGAATTTGCAGAATTCTACTCAAACCTATACAACCTCCCGCAACCCACCTGAGAAGGAAATCCAAAAATTCCTAGCAGGACTGACCATGCCTAACTTAACAGATGAGGAACAGGAACTTATGGACAGCCCTATCACCCCAGAGGAAATAGACACAGTCCTAAAAAACCTGAAACCACATAAAGCCCCGGGCCCAGACGGCTTCACAGCAGAATTCTATAAGAAATTCAAAGAACCCCTGATTCCCTACATGACACGCTTATTTAACGACATCATGAAAGGGGGGCCCATTCCCAAAACATGGAACCACTCCAAAATAGTTTCCATCCCAAAACCATTGAAGGATGGTTGAAGGTTTAAAGAGAAGGGACAGCCGTTTTGTCAGTTGAGAGGGTGCTGGGGAGCGGGAGTGTGAGGGTGGTTGAAAAGAAGGTCTAGGAGAGGAGGTTTAGGCTAGGTAGTCGATAGGTTATCTAGTACACGAGTAACAAAGTTACGACTGTTGAAACTAAGCTTCTACAAAGGAAACCTTAAAGCAGCCATTACGTTCTTGAGCAATAAAATTTCCAGTGTCAAACTGCCAATTAGAAAATCGCCTGTGTTATTTTTCCAGCCAAGGTTCATGAAAACTCATTCAGGAGGACACCCATTAAAAAGACAACACTTTCTTCCAGAGGGGAACGGTGAGTTTGTATCTTTGGGGTGCACCAAGAGGGCGAGCCAGGCAGACAGACCCAGGGTGTCATAAAGTTACCTCAGGGGAGTGGCAAGCTTTTACAGAAAGGGATTTCTAGAGGCAGAACTCCCTATACTGTGGACACATGGAATAGTCTCAGATATAGCCCTGAACTTTAAAAGGTACCTGGCCACGTTTGCACTGGAAGAGGACTCTCTTTTGTATAAAAGGAGAAGAAAAAGAATAGAACCCTCGAGTGCATGAGGGAATACAGGATAGCCTTAAGGGAACAATAGGGGGAGGCTCAGTTTACCCCAGATCATCCCTGTTAGTTCTTGCATCAAGTGAGAGGTAGAATAAATAAGATGGAAGCAAGGGTCTTTCGTCGCACAGGCCTTCTCAGAAGTCCGGAGAAATGTTGGAGGGTATGGAGTCATGCAACCGCTGAGCCAAGGAGATAAGTAACTACAGTGGTACCTTGGTTCTCAAACATCTTGATACTCAAACTCCTTGGTTACCAAACGACGAAAACCCAGAAGTAAGTGTTCCAGTTTTCGAATGTTTTTCGGAAGCTGAACGTCCGATGTGGCTGTCGGCTCTTGTTTCCAGGGCGCCTGCACCAATCAGAAGCCGTGCCTTGGGTTTTTGAACAGATTCAGTTTGGCGCTTTTGTTTTTGCTATTTATTTTGTGTTTTTGTTTTTGAGGCTTTTCCGGTTAGTTTGTTTTTGTCACTGTGTGGAACCCAGTTCAGCTACTGATTGATTGATTGATTGTGTGACTGCGGAAATGGATAAAAGCCCCCCTATCCAAACATTGACTATCATCAGTGCAGGTAAGAACAAAAAATAATAATTTCTATTTTTATCATCTACAAAACTGTCTGATTTATTTTATAGTACAGTACATTGATTATTCCTTTCATTTTATGGATCAATGGTCTCGCTAGATAGTAAAATTCATGTTATATTGCTGATTTAGGGGTTGTTTTTAAAAGTCTGGAATGGATTAACCAGTTTTGCATTACTTTCTATGGGAAAGCGCGCCTTGGTTTTGGAACGCTTTGGTTTTGGAACGCACTTCCGGAAAGGATTAAGTTTGAGATCCAAGGTACTACTGTATACAACCTTTAGCAGAAATCTGAAGGCAGCCCTGTATGGGGAAGTTTTTTAATGCTTAATGTTTTATTATGGTTTTATATACTGTATGTCAGATACGCTGGTTATACATATTCCTCTCCTCCTCCTCTCCCAATAGGATGCCCCCAGTTTCATTGGAGAAATGTTGGAGGGTATGTTGTAGGTTTGTTTCAGACTTCTCACAGAGAGCCCACAGGGTTGCTTGTTAATCTTGACCGGGGATCAATGTCTTACTGAACCCATATGTGTTGCCACAATTAGAGTCAGTGGTAGTGTTGTGTAGTGGCTAGAGTGTTGTGATAGGACAGAAACCTAGATTCAAATGACTACCCAGCCACAGGGCTTCCTAGGTGACCTTGGGCCAGCCATTAACAGTTCTCTGTCTAACCTAACTCACAAGGATGGTCTGAAGGGGGGGGGGAAAATCCAGGGAGAACCATGCACAGCACATTGAGTTCCTTGGAGGGAGATAACTGTAAAAACAGCACAAATAAAATGAAAATAACTTAGAATACATCTACCTCATCTACTCTTGTAAGAACCTTGTTTTCCCGAAGAGGAATCGCTCCTTTGCCATATGCCGAGTGCCCTCAAAAACAGAGAAGCCAGTGCACTTTCTGAAGCCAGATTGCAATAATAATAATAATATATATATTTCATTATAAAACCTTTTATCACAGGTTTCTACCTAGAAAGCATTTTAAAAATGTATAACAAGAGCTTGGCTCTGGCCCTTCATTATAGATGTGTTTGCCATCATGATGATACATATTTAATATCTCATCCATATGGCGAATGTTACCAAAGCCCTTGTTGTTTTCCTTAGCAGGGTCTAGAAATCCATCTCTCTTCCCTCGCAGGATGCCAGTTCATTCAGGAATTCATTCTAATGTTGTGCGGCATCCGAAGTTTTTCCAAAACACTACATAAGCCGCACAAAGCGCCCCCGCTTTCCCTTTTCCCCGTTGAAAAAACACTCTACCAAGGTTGCTACAGGCACTCGGAGCTCATTTCTCCCCCCCCCCCAAAGTCCAAATGCCTTCAGTAGGCTTGAGGGCAGTGCGTGTTGAATTTATGCTGTGAATCAAATTTAAGAAATCTTTTTTTTTGGCTTGTCTCTGAAGCAGAATATATGGAGGCTGCTTCCATCACAAAGGTTGAGACTTAACTCTTGGTAGATATAATCCATTTCACTCAGCAAGCAAAAACTGTAAATTAGACACGCATATACTGGAATTGATTTAGTTTCTTCCACTACCCATGCAGTTTCATACCATCCCTAGAGTTCACTTATCATGACTTGGGGTTATTATTTTAGATAGTTATCAGTGCTTTTTCTTCTTCAGGGGGGTATTCCTGGGTACGCAGTACCGGCACATCTTTTTCATTGTTGTTAAAAAGTGTGGCACTTACTGTAACAACTTCATGGTAAATACTGGCACCTGGTTTGCTAGAAGAAGAAGAAAAAGCACTGGTAGTTATATTTTCATTTCCCCAATGAACCAGTTCTGATTGTTGCTTTTGTGTTTGTTTGTTTTTGGGTGTTTTTTTTTAAGCTGAGGTGTTTGTGCTGCAAGACCTCCAGGGAAAACATCCAACTCCTTCAAGTCCTTTCTTCAGTTAGAGATTAATCAAACATGTTGATCTTCTGGTCTGGCCCTACCATTAGGCAGAGTGAGGCAGCTGCCTTGGGCAGCAGATTTCGAAAGCCTGAAAGAAGACAGAGCTATGTGTGTCAAATGGCCTCCTTTAAATCCCCTAAGCTAGTCTGCTGCCTTCAACAGAGGAGGACACTGTGTTCCATTGCCAAAGCTTAAGTGAGATTTGCCTCAAGTCTTTGTTGTTGTTGTTGTTTGGCTTTTGTACTCAAATTGGGGGACATACCAAATTGTTCTTGGCCTCAAGCAAGAATTAGGTCAGCCCTGTTTATTATTTCTCTTGGGGCATGACATAGAGGCATGAAGCAGACATCATTTCTTCAAAGGGGTGCATATTTATATCCCCCCCCCCACTCCATTCTCTAGCTGAAGGAGAAGGGTGGGAGAATGCATGTATAGCGCAGGATATTTGTGGGATAGCTCAGTTGGTAGAGCATGAGACTTAATCTCAGGGTTGTGGGTTTGAGCCCCACATTGAGCAAGAGATTCCAGCATTGCAGAGGGTTGGACTGAATGACCCTCGTGGTCCCTTTCAACTCAACAGTTCAGTCCTGTATACCTGAAGGAGCGTCTCCACCCCCATAGTTCACTGAGGTCCAACTTCAAGGGCCTTCTGGCGGTTCCCTCACAGCGAGAAGGGAAGTTACAGGGAACCAGGCAGAGGGCTTTCTCGGTAGTGGCACCCGCCCTGTGGAATGCCCTCCCATCAGATGTCAAGGAAATAAATAACTATCTGACTTTTATAAGACACCTGAAGGCAGCCCTGTTTAGGAAGTTTTAAATGTTTGATGTTTTATCGAGTTTTTAATATTCCGTTGGGAGCCACCCACAGTGGCTGGGGAAACCCAGTCAGATGGGCGGGGTATGAATAAAAAAATATTATTATGATCAACCCCATCTAAAAATAGCAACATTGATGACCAAAAGGCATGTCTGAAGCAGACATCAATAAATCTATTCATGAGTTGTCCCAGGAAAATTAAGCAACAGTCACAGGACATGTTGAAAATCAAGGATTTGAACATTACTAGAGTATTCTCTTTCTGACATCCCCTCTTCCTCAGTAAAAAATAAGCAGATTCACACTGATGCTTATAAGCAGAGCTAGACAGCAGAATTCAGGGCCTTTGAGGCAGATAGAAGATGTAGGAAGCACAAACTGGATGGTGTTGTGAATCTGTTGCTAGTCACCACTACTTGGGGAAAAAATGCTTAGCATTTTCAGAATGTGGTAGCTTGTGAAGTCATCAGATGTGTGTCAATTTCCAAGAGTTGTTTGTTGTCTAGAAATTGTGGGGGACAGTTACCTTGTGGAGACTCTGCCACCTCAAAAATGGCTGAGAGCGAATCACCACTCAAACCTAATGAGTACATTTCCGAGCACAATTCAAAGTGTTAGTGCTGACCTTTAAATCCCTAAACAGCTTTGGCCCAGTATACCTGAAGGAGCGTCTCCACCCCCATTGTTCAGCCTGGACACTGAGGTCCAGCTCTGAGGGCCTTCTGGCAGTTCCCTCACTGCGAGAAGTGAGGTTACAGGGAACCAGGCAGAGGGCCTTCTCGGTAGTGGCGTCCGCCCTGTGGAACGCCCTCCCACCAGATGTCAAAGAAATAAACAACTGAGTTTTAGAAGACATCTGAAGGCAGCCCTGTTTAGGGAAGTGTTTAATGTTTGATGTTTGATTGTGGTTTTTAATATTCTGTTGGGAGCCGCCCAGAATGGCTGGGGAAACCCAGCCAGATGGGTGGGGTATAAAGAAATGATGATGATTAGTTCAACCAAGTAATTAGAACTGGTGTAAGAAATGGAAATCATGAGGTGTGTGGGGCAGAATTCTGGGATGAACTGAAGAGCCTATCCTATAGTTGCTTCCAGACATCTGTCAAAAACTCCTGATACCAATGCTTCCCTGAAAATGTTGTTTAATAAGTCCAGATCCCAATCAATTCCCTCTCCCCCTGCCATGGGGCACCCTCTAGGGAAAAGCTTGGTCCTAGATACTGCCTTTGATACTAGATACTGATCCTAAATACTGCCTTGAAGACCCTAGATGCAAAAGAACAGCAGCAACAGGACTTTGGGCGTTTCTTAAAGCAACCTTAATACTACAGCTGCTTTTCCCCCCACTGGTGAATGAAAAATACCTCTGCTGCATGTTTTGCTTTGTAGTTAATCCTTAAAAGAGAGGAAAATAATCAGATGGGATATGCACTCCTTTGCACTTCACGAAGAAAGAGACGAGGATAAACCTATACAGCTGTGTGAATGGGAGGCCCGGCAGGGAATTAAGCTAAACCCTTTCTCAGTGGTTCATCACAAACACCCCCCATTTGTGAATGCCAACTTCCTATTGTGCCATGTTGCCTACTGTGCCCAACTGCTCTGGCTTGTCTGCAGTGCACAGCTGTTCTGAGGCCTGTGAGTCTGGCCGCTTTCTTTGCTGGGGCATTGAACCATTCCCCGTCTCATGTTCGGGAAAACTACTTAATATGATCAAGAGGTACCTGAGTGATTTCCTCGTTTCTTTGGTTGAGATCCTGTCTAATGAATCAAAGCGCTCGCTGCTGCCTGCCTAGAGCAGCTGAAAGAAGCCCAGTTCCCCAGGCATGCAGTTGAAATAATTGCATTTGTGTTGCTCTTGTACACCATTGGGCTTCCACCATTGGCAACATGTTGCAAGCGCCATCTGACTAGAATCCAGACATGGGAATGGTAATATCAAACCATCAAAGATACTGGGGGAAAATGTGTCGGGGGGGGGGGGGATAAATCAGAAGGTCCCAAGGAACGCCTGGATTCTATAGAGAAGAGATGGCCAAATGATAGCCTTCAAGGAGAATCCAGGGGTGATTTTCTACAGCAGTTTGAGAAGAACAGTTATGCAGATATCGAGGGACCTTGGAGGGCTTGACCTTTGCTGTGGTTACCCTGAGGATATCAGCCCCAGGGGTGTTGAGGCTGTGGGAGCAAAATCAGCTTGATTTCAAGGTGGTGTCATACAATTCCTGATGGCAGAGGTGGTGGGGTGGGGTGGGGGGGACAGAGGACAAGAAACTTGCTCAGAGAGAAATGTGAATTGGAATCAATAAGATTAGATTGGTCTGCCCTTGCTTTGAATGGCTACTTACAATTTGATGAGGAAAAACTTTCTGACAGTGAGAGCTGCTCGACAGTGGAATGGTCTCCGACGGGAGGTGGTGGACTCTCCTTCCTTGGAGGTTTTAAAGCAGAGGTTGGGTAGCCATCTGCCATGGATGCTTTAGCTGAGATTCCTGCATTGCAGGGGGCTGAACTAGACGGAACTCTCAGGGTCCTGTAATGTACTTCGGTGGCAAAAGATCAAATAGAGGAACTTAGCTACTGTCTTGGTAAGCTCCTGGTCTCTCCCCTGTAATAGGAGGCGTGTTAACTAGTTAGAAGGGGGAGTTTACCTGCTGCGCCGAATACAGCAATGTGGTAGGGTAATTGTTTATTTGAAAACTGTATTTAAGTTGATCAGGTGGTGGTGTAGTGGTGTAGTGTGTACTGTTATAGGAATGCTGTTGAGTACTGTTTGAGGAAAGGTGGTGAGAAGGGGTGTTTTTGCAGCTGTTTGATGATTATTATTTAAAAATAAAAGTAAGCAAAGATATTGCAGGCAAGATTTTATTCCATCGCCCCAGTCGCTTCACAAACTCAGTTGGCAAAGGAGGTCCAACATTTCTAACCATATAAAGCAGCTCAAAAATGCAGCTACTGCCACACTACCTGTGCACTTTGAAAATGGGGATGAAAATGCCCTTCGGATTCTGGTGAGCAACAGGAAGGGATGACGTGAACTCCCTCCAAGGTAGTTCAGTATTTAAAAAATTGCTTCCCCTAAGGAGCAACATCCTTACCTTTCTATCCTGTGCTGTCCAGCTTCCTCCGCAAGGAGCTGTCCAGGGTCCTGATCTGCACATTGCTTGTCAAGTCTTGCCAGTACCCACTCTATTCTGCCTTGGTCAGACCACACCTGGAATGCTGTGTCCGATTCTGGGCCCCACAATTTAAGAAGGATGTTGACAAGCTGGAACGTGTGCAGAGGAGGGCAACCAAGATGATCAAGGGTCTGGAAACGAAGCCTTACAAGGAACGCTTGAAGGAGCTGGGTATGTTTAGCCTGGAGTAGAGGAGACTGAGAGGAGAGATGATAGCCATCTTAAAATATCTTAAGGGCTGTCACATGGAAGAGGGAGCATGCTTGTTTTCTCCTGCTCTTGAAGGTAGGACTCGAGGCAATGGCTTCAAGTTACAAGAAAGGAGATTCTGACTAAATATTCAGAAAAACATTCTCACAGTAAGAGCTGTTCAGCAGTGGAACAGATCCCCACGAGAGGTTGTGGACTCTCCTTCCTTGGAGGTTTTCAAGCAGAGGTTGGATGGCCATCTGTCACGGATGCCTTAGTTGAGATTCCTCCATTGGAGAGGGTTGGACTAGATGACCCTTGGGTCCCTTCCAACTCAAAGGTTCTATGATTCTAAGTGCAACTTCTAAAGTGACCAGAATTTTGTCTTCCTTTGCATGCAATCATCTTAAATAAGGAAGGATGAAACAGCTAATTGAAGGGATTTAATGGAAGCTGTCTGGAAGGATGAATGGGATATGAGGTTATAAAAAGCTAATAGAAGGAGAGACTAATGAAGAAAGGGGAATCCTAGGAGACAATAAGGGTTCAATAGCCATTCTGTCCTGATGATTAAAAAGTATCAAGATTGGAACAGGCAGGTGTGAGGGCAGGGAAAAAAGCATACCAGGACAGAAGGAGTTTGACTGAGTCAAGCACTTTTAAACCCTGTTGATTTTAGTGGGAGAGTTAAGAACATGTTAACATCTCTCCCATTTAATTCATAATTTCAGCTGTACTGCATCCCACGTATTGGTAAAATATACTCATCCTAGTTTCAAATGCATGAGGCAATGGAAGGAGGCAATGAAGGTGTAAACATTGCCTTTCTTCAATTGCATGGTGTCCAGGAGACTAGATTGGCACATTCTAGAAGAGGTGAGGAGCTTGCCAGACTCTTGCAAATGGTGCACTCTCTCTTTCACTGCGTTTGTTAATCCCTGACCATCATCTATCGCTGAATGAACAGAAAGGAGGCCGCATGGGAGTCGGGATTTGGCCCTCCATTCATCCGCAGATAAAAACAGGACGAGAAAATAGATTTGCAGGTGTTCTTAAAGGGCTCCCATGCGCCAAGCCCCGTCTTTCATCATGTCCTGATGTTTCATTCAGAAGGACTAAGCTTGCCTCCCCCTTTTGTGAGCTGCAATTCATTTGCCGAGTAAAGCCCCTTTGCAACATGTCTGTGCAAGTATTTTACCTAATCCTAAATCAATGGGCAGGAGATGGACATCAAGCGCTTTATTTGTGGAAGATGCCCAGCATTTTATTTCAGAAATTATATGTCGGCAGTGTG
This sequence comes from Zootoca vivipara, assembly GCF_963506605.1. Lineage (NCBI taxonomy): Eukaryota > Metazoa > Chordata > Lepidosauria > Squamata > Lacertidae > Zootoca > Zootoca vivipara. The sequence goes on along the minus strand of NC_083276.1, from coordinate 122,326,386 downwards.
GGGGTATTTGCAGCTCGTCGGTATTTGCATTTTATAATTGTTTCTATTAAAGAGTTGTGGTGGGGAGAGGGGGATTAAGTGACCAGAATTTCAATTAGCGTCATTTCCATTACTCAGCAGCTGATGGGTGAGCTCTTGTCCCCGACTTTAATCTCTGTCCTAATTCAGAGCTCCTCGTTTGTAGTGATTTCTGCCACTATTAGGAACTGCTTAGCCAGATTTACGACAGGCTGATCTCGGCATCCAGCATGCCAGCCTTCCACTGTTGCCTCATGTTTATCACTCTCCCTCCTTTGTGAGATTTCTGTTATTTGCATCATCATTATTTTTTTACAAGATCCAATGCAAGTATTTGTCCAATGCTCTTTGGCCACAATCCAGCTCACAATTCCATGCGCTAATGACCCTATTTAAATATGATGTTGGTCAATAGTCCCCTCTTGCACAGCCAGCATGGAAATGCAGGAGACTAGCCTCTTGGATGTTGAGGATTGCCTTTGATCAAGTGGATTTGTGGAGGAATGAGGGAATGATCCATTCCTTCTCTGCCAGCTTACTGTCCCCGCCCCCATTACGGATGGATGAATCGGTCAATTTCAGTGTCTCTCATTCTCTCATTGCTAAATTCGGCTCGGCACATCAGCATATGATTCTTTGTTTTTAAGTACTCGTGGCAGTTCATAGCATTTTCGTTTGCATTCGTCCTGTTGTACGCATTTTGGCAAGCAATTTCCCCCCAATACCCCAATATAAGCACTGGGGGAAGTGGGGTTCAACTCTTCCAATCTGTGCTATTTCCTCATCTAGGGCTGTGTGCGCATCATGCACTTAAAGCACATGGCTTCCCGCAAAAATTCTTGAGAAGTTGCTTACCCCTCACAGTGCACGAGTTCCCAGCATCCCTAAAAAACTACAGTACCCAGGATTCTCCCCCCCATCCTTTTTAACCAGCATTTCAGTTTATTTCAGAGATTTAAGGTAAGGAAGAAAAAAACACAAGATGGCAGCTTTCCCTTCTCACAGGAAGACCACCTTCTTTATACTTTATTTATTTACTTGCTTGCTTAATTGAAATGAACAAGGGAAACATTCTTCATCATCCATTAATACAAAGATATAAAACAAATCAATTAAGAAAGAGAAAACAGAGAGAGAGAAAATAAAATAAAAAATTATGTAATATAATATAATATAATATAATATAATATAATATAATATAATATAATATAATATAATATAATATAATATAATACAGAATATATTCTTACTTTACATACAACTTCCCACCCACTCCATACTTCATATATTCATTATTGACTTGTTGCCAAAACTTATCAAATTGTTATCAAAGCCAAAGGTATAAATAAATATTTAACTATCTATGTTCTCAGTTCTTGCTACCGACTGCTACAGAAATTATTTGAATGCTACAATAGAGTTTAGACTGCGACAATTATTTGTCAAGTATATTTTAACTACTTCCCACTTAGAAACGAATACATCTTTTGGTTTATTTTTCATCCGCCTCCCCCCCCCCCCCGATAAATTGTCCAACTCTGCGTATTCAACCAATTTTTGAATCCACTCTGTCCTAGAAGGAACACAATCACTTTTCCATTTTGATGTTCCTTCTAGTAGTGGTACCCAGGATTCTTTGGGATGTGTGCGTGAGAAGTTTGGGTTGAATGTGCTTTAAATGTAGAGTGTGTTATCAGAGCCATGAGGCTGGGTGAGGCAGCTGCCTTGGGCAGCATGATCCACAGCGGCAGCAAATATGGCCTCCAAGGAATCATTGCCCACAGCTGCCACTGCCATGGGGGTAGTGATGGGGTTCTTGCCAGCAGTTTAGCTCACCAGCAGTGGTGGACATTGGGCTCTCAAATTTCAGCGGCACTCTGAGTGATGCTGAAAATTAACACCCCCTCCTCTCATGCTCTGCTCTATAGCACTGTTGCGCCACCCCACACAGCACAGCACCCAGTGCCACTGCACTGGTCGCACCCCCCTAAAACCACCTCTGCCACTAGCACCTGAGTCATCCCGTCCCTTCTGCCTATAACCAGCCACAGCACAGTCACCCTGATGCCGGTGACACAGACTGGCCACTGGTGAGTCTGCACAAATTGTGGGTGGGCTGAGGAGCAGGCAGCCCTTCAATGTTTCTTCTCAGGGGCGAGAAGTGAGGTTACAGGGAACCAGGCAGAGGGCCTTCTCGGTAGTGGCACCCACCCTGTGGAACGCCCTCCCAGCAGATGTCAAGGAGATAAGTAACTATACAACCTTTAGACTTACCTTCCAAGTCCCGGACTGCAGAATCTGGGACCGGCAGCCATGTGACACCGGAAGTTGCGTCGACGTAACTTCCGGTGTTGCTTTGCCCTTTTATGGGCACCCAAAATGGCCACCGCTGGCTTCGAAAGTCGCTTGTACGCATGTCAGGAAGTGCGTCGATGCAACTTCCGGTGTTGCTCCGCCCATCTATGGGCACCAAAAATGGCCGCCGCTGACACCAGAAGTTGCGTCTATGCACTTCTGGACATGCGTAGATGCGACTTTTGAAGCCGGCGGCGGCCATTTTTGGTGCCCATAGAAGGGCAAATCGGAAAGAAAAAAAATGGCCGCCGACAGGAGAAAATAACGGAGAAAAACGGGAGATGAAGTGATACGGGGGACCACCGGGAAAAGGTAAGTAAAAATGGGGGTTTCCCGGGGAAAACGGGGTACTTGGCAGCTATGCCTTTAGAAGACACTTGAAGGCAACCCTGTATAGGGAAATTTGTTTGTTATTAAACATTTAATGTTTTCTTCCTTTTTTCATATGCTGTAAGCTACCCAGAGTGGCTGGGACAACCCAGGCAATGGGTGAGGTATAAATAATATATTATTATTATTATTATTATTATTAGGTGTGAAAACCTCCTGGGCCAGCCCTATGTATGCATCCTTAGATCTCTCCAAAGCTGCTGCTTGTCCAACAGGAGGGAAATCCAAGCACGTTCATTGGGTGCTGGATAAATACAGTCAAACCTCGGTTCCTGAACAGCTCCATTTTGGAACGTTTTGGCTCCCGAACACCAAAAACCTGGAAGTAAATGCTCTGGTTTTTGAACAGTTTTTTGGAAGCCAAACGTCCGACGCGGGTTCTGCTTGAATGCAGGAAGCTCTTGCAACCAACCAGAAGCCGCACCTTGGTTGTCAAACATTTTGGAAGCTGAACGGGCTTCCAGAACAGATTACATTTGACAACCGAGGTTTGACTGTATTGGTGGTTGGACTGCAGCAAATGTGTTAGGATAATTATTTTGCATTTGAACCATTAGAAATGTTCAGCATCTGTGCAACTGGTTGACTTTGAGGTAACAAATGGCAGGAGAAAGCGTTTATTGTCTGCTGTTTGAGCCATGTTCTTCTAACTTTTTTTTTTTGCTAGTTATGCTAATTAATATAATGTAGACAAATAATCAGATCACACGTCCAAATCTTTCTGATTTTTTTTTCTTAAATGCTCCGCTAAGACTCGAAGGGAATCCAGCTTTGCAAAGCTATGTTTTCCCCAATGTTCATTTATTATTCTTGTTGATTTATTATTGATGCTTTCTTGGGGGAAAAAAACTCCCTTCTTTCTCATTTTGAAGAGTCCTCGTGCTTTTAGGTAGGAAGCAGCTGCAACTATTAGGAAGAGGGAGAAATCTTCCATTTCTGTTTTTTTAAACAAACCAACAAACAAAGTCTCTCTTTGTCCCTGCCAGAAGAAGCAGAGCAAACTGCAGCATGGAAAAGAACTTTGATGGGATGGAGCAAAGGAGACTTGCTTTTATGGAATCACTAGTTGACCCTCACACACGTTGCTGTGGGTTATTCCTGTGGCTGCCCCCACCCTGTGATGATCCATGACATGTTGCTGTGCCTAACTCAGGGTCATAGCTGTCAAGTTCTCCCTTTTTTTAAGGGAAATTCCCTTATGCTGAATAGGCTTCCTTGCAAGAAAAGGGAAAATTTGACAGCTATGCTCAGGGTCAATGTTTCCCATCCTGTAGCGACCCATGAGGTTGTTCGGTTTCTGATAATTGGTTCTCATGGGAAACTTACAGATTCTTGCTTCACACAATTAACTCAAGGCAGTGTCAATTTACTCTTGGCAGAAAGCCAAGGTCTGCCTGGCCTGGAAACTACTCTCTGATTGGTTAATGACCAGCACTGAACTCTGTTATCTAGGAATGCTAGCACAGTTGTTTCTTGTTGGGTGTTAGGAGTAGGAGTGCTGCGTATGGTTGGAGAGAGAGAGAGGGGGGGGGGAAGAGGATTTATTTTGCTTTGCTTTGTATGCAGAAACTCTGCTGGTTTTATTTTCTTTTAATAAATCCTGTAAATAGTTATTCTGCGTCTAGCCGACTAGTCATTTCCACCTCAACTAGCTTCTGCACTGTGCAGGAAAACTCTGCTACATTTGGGCTAAAGCCACTAGAGCTATGCCTGACACTTCAAAATTCTAAGAGTTTTGCTTGTTTTGTGCCCCTTAAAAAAAGCTCACAACTTTGGCCTCCCCTCCCCTAAAAAAGCTTAACAACTCTTGCCTCCCCCCTGAAAAAAAGCTGCTCCTCCCTCCAATGACAATGGGTAGATCACTGCCAGTTTGTTTTTTTTAATACTGGGAGTAGATCACAGCCTCTTGGGAGTTGGACGTGCCTATTCTAGGTGATGGCTTAAAACACACAATTTGTCCAGCAGGTATTTGGAGGAAGAGAGACCTGATTAGACAAATGTATTAGTTGCCTTCCCTGCTCATAATGACCATTCCCCACATAAAGGGGAGGCACATTTTGAGCAGCCCCCTGGGATCCCTGAGGCAGCCTCTGGAAGTTTGGAAGCTGGCACTCCCTACCTGGGGCTGGATACTGGCATTCTCCACCCACGTAGTTAGCCGTCCAATCCAGCTCAGGGAGGCGTGCCGGGGGGATTGGCCAGGTAGGAACAGGTAGCCTTACCTTGCACATGGTGGAAGTAGAGCCATTCTTGGGAAGCAGCCGACGGATTCAGAGCTTTCCCACCCTCCACTCCCTAAATTAATGCTTGAATTACAGGTTATTTCCTTCCACAGGCGTACACGCACGCAGGCGCTGCTACGACAAGGCTGCTGTTGAAGGGCCGGAAAGGAATTTCCCCTGCGTTGGCAGGTTTCACCTTTCCCGTAGCAATTCACCACAACTTTGGCGGATGCAGGCCTTGGGCGGAATCCTTTAGTCATCTACATAAATAGGGGGGCATGGGGTGGTGACCCCCCACCCCATTGTGGCGGCGATAACAGGGTTCCTGTAAATGGGGCTAAGGGGGAGGCATTGACCATACGCAATAGGCTGTCATTGCCCTCCCTCTCCAGTGGCTGCAATCGAGGGGGGGGGGAAGGCTATCTGCTTGAACATATGTTCTCCAGAGCTAGCCCAACCCCCACACATGCTGGATAACACTGAAATTACCCAGATCCCTGGCTGGGGAGGAAATACGCCCAATGCCTGAGCCAAGGTCTCTCTACATCCGAATTCTTAATAAAGTTGTGGCCAATTTTAATCCCATCAAACGTGGTCTTGTGTCATTATTCCGGTCGGGGGCTGCCTGGGGTTTTGGGGGGACTCCGCCTGACTGCGCAATTACCATCTAATCATATGTTATGAGCTGTTGCGATGTTTGTTATAGGTTTTCTGTGTTTATAGTATACATTGTGCGACTTGCATCTGATGCATTCTCGAATCTATGTTAAAAATTGAACTGCCAACAAACAAACAAAACAAAGCCCGTGAACCTCGACGGCTTTTAAAGAGCCTTCATTGTAATTAAAAAAGAAAGAAAGATACCAGCAACATCTGCAATGGAATTATTACAACATAGGAAAAGCTGCCTTTTGCAGTCTCGGCCAGAGGGGAAGCAAAGGGAATTGTGGTATGTATTCCTAACTAGTGATAGACAAATCAGTATGACTCATGTCAGTCTCGCATGTGCTCATAATCCTGTTCTGTCCCATTTCTATATCAATGAGTAGATTTTTTAATATATATAAAAATTGTCCAGTAACACCTTAGAGACAAACTAAGAGGGGACGCGGGTGGCTCTGTGGTCTAAATCACTGAGCCTCTTGGGCTTGCCGATCAGAAGGTCAGCAGTTCAAATCCCCGCAACGGGGTGAGCTCCCATTGCTTGGTCCCAGCTTCTGCCAACCTAGCAGTTCAAAATCACACCAAAAAGTGCAAGTAGATAAACAGGTACTGCTCTGGCGGGAAAGTAAATGGGTTTCCGTGTGCTGCTCTGGTTTCGGTGTTCCGTTGTGCCAGAAGCGGCTTAGTCATGCTGGCCACATGACCTGGAAATACTGTCTGCGGACAAACGCCAGCTCAACTCGGCCTGTAAAGCTAGATGGGTGCCGCAACTCCAGAGCCGTCTGCGACTGGACTTAACTATCAGGGGTCCTTTACCTTTACCTTTTAAAGTTTGTTCTTGGTCTCTAAGGTGCTACTGGACTCTCTCTCTCTCTCTCTCTCTCTCTATATATATATATATAATCGACTGTCAGACCAGCATGACTACCTATCTGAATCTAGATTTTTTTAAAAAAATGCACGAAAATTTGCATTATTCCCCCTCCACAAAATATGCCCTAAAATACACATTTTTTTGTACACACACCCTAAAAATGTATGTATTTTAAAATGAGAGATGTGTTTTTTTATGTTTGCACCTTGGTATATGACAAAATTGGGAGAAGTCTGGAAACTGAAGAACAACTGCATTCTGATCTACATATTAGTTCAGGAAGTGCAAATAAGGCTGCTTTGTTTAATCAAAGAAAATCCCTCAGCATCCCTATTCCTAATAGACAGAACTGTTTAATTGCTTTCACAATAGTGGCTACCAGCAGATTCTGACATAAAATAGCTGCTGTTTCCCAAAGGAGACCTGCTCACATGAGCTGGCTACCCGTGTGGGTAGAGTCATGGTTGAACAACCCACTCACGTAAGATCCCCTGCTTCTTTCCATGAATTGAACAATCACAGTGGAAGAAAGAGGTGATTTTTCAATTCATTCAAGAAGATTGTTCACTTCAGCAGCATTTGCGAGCAAGTGCTGGGCCAATGCTCAGTATGTAGAACTAGCCTGGCACCTGGAAACATTTAATAATACAAAGGATGTGATATCACCACATTCCAGGCCCTCCAAGTGTCCCTATTTTCCAGGGACAGTCCCAGATTTACAGAATCCATCCTGGTTTCTGATCTGTCCCATTTCCCCCTAAGACGTTCCTATTTTCCTTGGAGAAATATTGGAGGGTATGGAGTTATGTGACCCCTGAGCCAAGGAGATAAGTAACTATACAACCTTTAGAAGAAATCTGAAGGTAGCCCTGTAGGGAAGTTTTTAATGTTTTCCTATGTTTTTATATATGTTGGTAGCTGCCCAGAGTGGTTGGGGCAACCCAGTCAGATGGGCAGGGTATAAATAATGATGGAACAGGACATCCATATTTTTTTTTAAAAAAATTATTTATACTTTTCAAATTTATACATTTCATTAATTTTACAATTGTTGTTGTTTAGTCGTTTAGTCGTGTCCGACTCTTCGTGACCCCATGGACCAGAGCACGCCAGGCACTCCTGTCTTGCACTGCTTCCCAAAGTTTGGTCAGACTCATGTTCGTAGCTTCAAGAACACTGTCCAACCATCTCGTCCTCTGTCGTCCCCTTCTCCTAGTGCCCTCAATCTTTCCCAACATCAGGGTCTTTTCCAGGGAGTCTTCTCTTCTCACGAGGTGGCCAAAGTATTGGAGCCTCAGCTTCAGGATCTGTCCTTCCAGTGAGCACTCGGGGCTGATTTCCTTCAGAATGGATAGGTTTGATCTTCTTGCAGTCCATGGGACTCTCAAGAGTCTCCTCCAGCACCAAAATTCAAAAGCATCAATTCTTCGGCGATCAGCCTTCTTTATGTTCCAGCTCTCACTTCCATACCTCACTACTGGGAAAACCATAGCTTTAACTATATGGATAGTTTTAACATTTCAAGGTTTAACTTCCTTCCCCCTCTTTCTTGCGGTTCCTTAAATTTATTTTTTAATATCTCCTGCATGTCCAAATTCATTTAATTTGCTCATTTAACGGCAGGTTATTACAATAGTCCTGCCAATGTTTTTACCTGTTTGCAATTTATCTGTAAATATTCAACAAACTATTTCCATTCTTTTATAAACAGTTTATTATCGTGATATATTATTCTTCCAGTAAGTTTCACCATTTTTGCATATTCCACAAGTTTTCGTATCCATTCTTCCTTTGCTGGGACTTCTGCTTCTTTCCATTTTGGATAAATTACCATATAGCATATATTTAGCAATTTGTTGTTGACAAAGGACAGCTGGACATATAAAGGGCTCATTACCTTCAGTAGCTCATCAAACCTAAATCCAGCCCTGGGTGGTGGCTACATCTCCCCTATCAAAGCTCCAGAGCCAGCAGTATTGTACTCCGTGTGTTGTGTTTTCAGACATGGGATGGATTTCAGAAGTAGCCTGTCCTAGCAAATTGCAACATGGGGCGGGGCTTGATTTAACATTACAAAATGCTGCCCCACCGACTGTGAATGCCAACCTACTGCTGGGCAAGCCCAATAAACCACTTATTTTTGTTGCTCTGCTGGGGACAGTAGAGGCCAGAGACTGTCAAGCATCTGCCAGATCACTTTTAATGGAAGACTTCTCACAAAAGTCTGCATATTCCATAATGTTTATTTATTTATTCAGAATAAAGCCTTCGCCAGTGCTCACTGATCCACTAGCATGATCCCTACTAGTGTGTATATCTCATTGATAATTATTCGCTGATGAAGACTTTATTCCGAAACAATTGAACTATTCTGGATATACTGTCCTTTCGAGACTTTTGTGAGACGTCTTCCTTTGAGAGACGGCTCGGCATTTCTCGCCATTCATTGGTTTGTTTCATTCTTTGTTTGATACATATAACAACTTGTAGTTACTTGTACATTTTGTGAGATGTGTTGTATGACGGGCATGTCCAAGAGGTAGATCGTGATCAGTGGACGTCTGTGGTAGATCACTGGCTCCTCCCAAAGAAGCTGAACAACTGTGGCTCCCCTAAAAAAAGCTCAAGATTTTACCTCCTCCCTGGAAAAACTCAACAACTTTGGCCCAACCCCCCCCCCCAAATGGGCCTTCCTTCTTCCTAAAAAAAAGCTCAACAACCTTGACCTGAACTCCCAAAAAGGGGGTAGATCACTGCCAGTTTTTAACTCTGTGAGTAGATCGCAGTCACTTGGGAGTTGGCCACCCCTGTTGTATGATATATATATATATATATCATTTTGAAGTGGCTTATTCATTATATTCGTATATTTTGAATGACATCATAACCGATCATATATTCACTAACAGTTATTAGCCAGGGTGTTGCGTTTGCATTTTTGTAGATTGTTACATTTTGCAACACAGAGGTTTGTGTTTGTTCAGGTCACTTTTAATGGCTGGTAGGTGTGTTTGGCTTGGCGGGTCACGAGCAGTGTGGTCTATGTAGAGAACAAACAGGTTGGTTTACATTTTTTATCGAGATATTTACAGATCTTTCTGCCATCATACATCTGTCGCCATGCACTTGACTGGAGACCTTAACCATTTTTCAAATTTTTTTTTTGCTACATGTTGTTTTAAAATAAATGTGCAAGCAGATGGCAGAAGCATGCATGCCAAGAAGCCAAAAAGCGATAACTGGCTGATTTTACAGGGGTATGTCCTCCCTCTGCATTGCTTCATCAATACGCCTCAACTGCATGCATCCATCCAGTGAAGAGGACATGGAAGGAAGAGAAAACAATCTCTTGCCACTGAGGCTTAACAATAAAGGACCCTGGGAGACGAGGCACTGTACGTTTCACAAGTAGTCCTCTCATCTCTTTCTCTCACACAGCTGGGTGTTCTCTGCCTCTCACTGCTAAATAATTTGTGTACAAAATATTTACGGTGGAAGTGCTTGATGCTTCAGAAGCCCTGTTGGTAATCTGCAGCAATAATTTCAGGCTGGACTGATGCTGATTAGTGATTGATTTCTGATGGTTGCAGGAATTACAGCTGGTACAAGTGTCAGGGACCGTGCTGAGGAGGGCTGCACTGAGGAAGAATGGTGGGAGCCACCCCGCCTCTTCCTGATCCTGAATCTTCCCGGGACAGAATAGATTTGGAATCTTCCCGGGACAGTGGTTTGCAGAGGGGCATAGTTCAGAAGGCAGAAGCTGGGAAATACTGGATGGGGAACAGCTAGGGAAAGAAACACTGGGGGAGAGAGAGTTAACAGATTCACAGTCTCTGGATAGCATCCAGAGCCTGTGGCCCGAAGCCTTTCCCCAAAGTCCCGGAGAGCTCTGAAAGTGTCAGAACAGAAATCACAGAGGTTACAAACTCAGATTACAAAATGCAGGAGTGATGTAGATTAATAGGGACGGAGGGGGTAGTGACCTTACTTGGGAGCACCGCCATTCTGGTTAGATGCTTTCTTTTGTCCTTCACTTTGTTTATTAAAGAATCTAACTGGTAAGAATTCCCTTTCATTTGATTTGCTCATTACGGCCACAGGAGGGGAAGCCTGACAACAAGGTTGCACAAGATATATATTGTAGAAGTCTAATGACACAAAAGGAAACTTGTAACTGAATCAGAATCTCAACCAGGGATGGACAATTCTGTCTATTTTGATTTGTCTCAGTTTCTAATTTTCCCCCAACAGTAAGTTCAGTTTTCCGCATCAGTTTATGATCTCCTCCCCCCCCCAAAAAAAAACTTCACGAAAATTCATCACTATTTTAGTACACATTTTTGCTAATATACACATTATTGTATGCAGTTTCCCCATAGATGAATTGTTGTATTTGTTAATAATATGCACACTGGTTTGGGGAAATGTGAATTTGAAAGGATAGCTGTGTTTGAGTTTGCATATTGTTTTGGGAAAAGCTAAGTGGGTAGATTCACATTAAAATGCACAGGGCCGTCTTAAGCGCCCCTGGCGCATGGAGCGACGGATCCCTCCGGCGCCCCCCCCGACCCGTTTCCCAGCGCGGTGGGTGGGCGGGTGGGCGCAGCGCGGCTGCCACAGGTGCTATTGTGCGGCGGGCCGGCAGGCACAGCACGGTTGCCGTGGGCGCAGCTGCGCGGCAGACCGGCGGACCGGCCGGCCAGCGGGTGGGCACAGCTCGTGGCGCCCTCCTGGTGGGCCAGCGCCGTGGTGCCCTGCGCCACCCAGCCTGGCCGTAGGGGCGGCCCTGAAAATGCAACCTGAGCCATTTCTCCCCCCTCCCCCAATCATCATCTCAGTTCATGGTCTTCCAATGCTCTTTCCATGGAATTATCATTTTTTACTCTGAACACCCAGGTATTGCCAGTCTGTGCTCTGAAGCCGAACAGAAAGAAAGCCCATTGTGGAATTAATTCAACTGGAAATAAGTCAGTTTCTTTTGTGTAGTGACCGCCGGTTCCAAAAGCAGATTATTCTTTAACTCAAGCCTTTAATGGTTTGACATTTTGTAGCAATGAGCTGTACATCACATTATTGTTAGCTGGGATTTTGTGAGTGCATGCGTGTGTGTGTGTTAAAGAAGTGTTTCTGGCAGATAAAATTTGAATAATCTATGTGGTTTAATTTGAATAATTTATGCACAAAGCATCACAGGGTTATAATTGTAATTACAGTGTTCGGCTCAGCGGCAGTGCATCTGAAAGTTGGATGCTGATTGTAGTGTGTATATCTTACACTCTGAATTTTCAGTTTTGTTTCCAGCGGAGCCTTTAAAGGGCAGGGCGTTGGCCCAAACCCTTTGCAGAAGTTCTTAAGGGAAGTCTATAAAGAGTTGCTTTTCCTGAGCTTTTTTCTCTCTCCTCTCACCCCCACCCTCTGTAATTTAAAATCCAATTTTGCATGCCTCTGTGGCATGATTATCAAGTTAAGGTAGCTCAAAAGTGCCCTGCTTGGAGAAGAGAGAACTTGTCTCCTCTTACTATAGAATAACAGCTGCTCTCATCAATAATTTCCCGAAGCAATAGGCCTGGAGTCCAAACAATATTTTTTATGGATGTCAGTGTAAGAGAATATGCAATTTCTGCAGGTTTTTTCGGGTTGTTTTTTTTTTTTGGTCTTTCCTCTGTGGAGAATGGATTAACTCTGTGCAATCTCTGAAAATCCAAAATGCATTCTTTGCTTGATTTCAAAGGAAAGGGTTAAGATATTTTGTCAAAGGGAGCATTGCCTGTCAGAGAACACTGTTCGGGTTATTCTTGTTGTTTTGGGAAGGGAAGGATGTAATATTTTGCAGAAGAGCAACATCCACGATGCCGGACAGATTTCTTCAACCTTAAAGCCTCAAAATGAAGTGCTTCTCATAGATCCTGACAATCTTAGCTTGCGTCTCTTTATGATCTTTGTGTCCCCAGGCATCTGATCAGAGATTCATATGATCTCTCTCTCTCTCTCTCTCTCTCTCTCTCTCTCTCTCTCTCTCTCTCTCTCTCTCAAACCCATGATCCTTGAGGCGGGTGTGGAAATGGGCTTGGGTGACCTGGCATTTTAAAAATTCAAATTCTGAGGTTTTGAAATAACCCTTCAAGAGCTGGATTACACGCAGAGGGAACTTCACACCTCCATATCCCTTTTGTAGCGGCTGACAGGATTTGTGGTCCTGTGGGCAGAACCGAGAGCACTGCTGTGGAAAAACGCCAGTGTAACAGGTTTATTAAATGAGGTCTGCCTACGCAAAGAGATGGGAAGGCCTGAGGTTTGCCTTTTGGCTGCTTCTAGAATTGCCTTCCATAGGATTTATCCTCTCTCTCAAGAGCTCCTTTGCTTTGAGCTGCACAACAGACAGGGGGGCGCGCGCGCGCACACACACACACACACACACACACACAGTTTGCTGAGCTTCTGCCTGCCATGTAGCCAGGGAAGGCACAGCAGCTATTTGCAGAAAACAACATGGCAACCCTAATCCATAGACAACTTCTTTTTCTTTAACTGTGGGCATAAGTTTGTTTGCATTCATAAAATGAACCCACCCTGCTAAATGGCGGTGGTGGTGATGGATTGCTTTAGCGCCTTAGACTGACACAGAATTAGAGGGCGGCGGCCGGGGGGGGGGGGGAAGAAAATGTCCATCCTCACAGCCTAAGTGAAGATGCAACATGGGAAGGGAGCAGGGAGGTCAAAAAGGGAAAACAGAACCTGATGGCTACACTATGGTTTAGCGCAGGGGTCAGGAAACTCGGCCCCAGGGACTTAAAGTGGTCTTCTGGGTCTCTATAAAGTCATACCTCAGGTTAAGTATGCTTCAGGTTGAGTAGTTTCAAGTTAAGTACTCCGTGGACCCCTCTGGAACAGAGTAATCCACTTTCCATTACTTTCAATGGGAAAGTTCGCTTCAGGTTAAGTACGCTTCAGGTTAAGTATGGACTTCCAGAACCAATTAAGTACTTAACCTGAGATACCACTGTACATTGATTATTGCCTTCATTTTATGGATCAATGGTCTCATTAGACAGTAAAATTTGTGTTAAATTGCTGTTTTTGAGGTGTTTTTCATTGTCTGGAACAGATTAATCCACTTTCAATGGGAAAGTTCGCTTCAGGTTAAGTACGGACTTCCGGAACCAATTAAGTACTTAAACCAAGGTACCACTGTATCTGTATAGCTCTCTCAAAATCACACCCCCTCTGTAGGCCACACCCCACAAAGGCCTTTCTTCATGCCCTCCTTTACTTTTAGTTGGGTGGGATGTGCCCTTGAACCACACATATTGCCTCTTGCTTGTCTGGATGCACCGTGCAAAATAGTTTTGGGCATCCGTCTGCCTCGAGAGACAATGGATTGCACTTCCAGGGGTGAAGTCAAACCAACCACTGTGTTAGCACCAAATGACCTCCCTGGGGCACAAGGCTGGGCAGTGTGTATGGAGGTCCTGTGCCGCCCTCTCAACCTTGCTGATGTGGTCCAAGGGAAAGCAGAGCAATATGCTTGGCACCAGCTTGGCTGCAGGAGTTGAAGGAAGGAGGCGTACAAGTCGCCACCCAACCATCTTAGGGACTCCACTCCGGATTTGTATAGGGCTTACTCCTTAGCCTTTTCTTCTTCCAAAGATATTCTGCAAGGCAGTGGAGGTTTAGGATCAGAGTTTTTCTTCTCCTAGATGGGCTACGTTCCCAGGCTGATATTATGGCTTGGTCTCTCCCACAAACGCGAGACGACTCTGGCTGTTAATTATTTCAGATTTAATGCTAAAACAACAAACTAGGATGGAGCTCCTCTACTCATCGTCCTCCCCAGAAGATGGATTGCCCAGACTGAGCTCCTCCCCCTTCCCAGCACGGAAGCCCCCACCTTCTTTTCCAGTATCTTTCACATGTCTCGGCCACTTTTGAGATCCTAAGAGATTTGGGAGAGAATACTTCCTGCATTCCAACGTCTGACTCACTATTGGAGCTCTCACACAGCTGCCTGTCACTCTGGCCCTGTCTTTCATCTCCTCTTTGTTCAGAGCTCAGATTACAGCTGCTCTCCCCCTCCTCTCTGCCTTCCGCTGTTAACTGTTCTCTCTCTAAGCCTGCTTCTCCTCCTCCTGTCAGCATCTGAGCTTTGCTGACATCTGACGAGCCCCATCTGCCCCTCACTCCCACGTGCAGAAATCACCTTCTTGACCATTGGTCCCACTATTGGTCTCATCTGCTCAGTCTTCCGGAGCCTGTCTTTGCATGCAGGGGAAGTGTCTAATGCACTAAAGGTTTGAGACCCATTGGCTACCTTTACCTGGTTTTGCCAGCCAGTCAAAGCCATTCCTGGGGTGTGGCCGCTGTCACATGCTGACAACTTCTAGGAGCCACAGGTGAGAGCTGAGTGCAGGGTTGGGACCAAAGGTGGACAAACTATCCCCGAAAGAGCATGACGTGTCCCTCACCAGAGGTACTACCAATCCCCTAACATCTCACAACCCCCTGTACCAAATAACACATAAGCTAGACCTTTTCCCCAGAGAAGTTGGACTTAAAACATCTTGTACTGAATCCTGTCCTATTGCCCCCTGTGAAGCTCAGTGGTCATTCCATCTTAATGCATATTAGGGTGTCTAATGTTCTAGGCATAGTAGAAAATTAAGAAAAAGCAATAGATGGATATTTCTGATACGGATTCGCTTTTAAGAGGGAAATAGGGTGCTTTTAAGAGGGCGGGCTAGGGACAAAGGTGAGAGCTGTTTCCTAGTTCTGCTGGATCTCCTAGCGGCTTTTGACACCATCGACCATAACATCCTTCTGGACTGTCTAGAGGGCTTGGGTGCTGGGGGCACTGCCACTGTCATACAGTGGTTCCGCTCCTTCCTCCTGGGCTGTGTTCAGAAAGTGGTGGTGGAGGATGAGTGTTCAGACCCCTGGGCTCTCACTTGTGGGGTGCCTCAGGGTTCTGTCCTTTCCCCCATGCTTTTTAACATCTACATGCAGCCGCTGGGAGAGATCATCAGGGGGTTTGGGCTGGGTGTTCATCAGTATGCGGATGATATCCAGCTCTACCTCTCTTTTAAATCGGAACCAATGAAGGCGGTGAAGGTTTTGTGTGAGTGTCTGGAGGCGGTTGGAGGATGGATGGCAGCTAAAAGATTGAGACTGAATCCTGACAAGACAGAAGTACTGTTTGTGGGGGACAGGAGGTGGGCAGGTGTGGAGGACTCCCTGGTCCTGAATGGGGTAACTGTGCCCCTGAAGGACCAGGTGTGCAGCCTGGGAGTCATTTTGGACTCACAGTTGACCATGGTGGCGCAGGTTAATTCTGTGTCCAGGGCAGCTGTTTATCAGCTCCATCTGGTATGCAGGCTGAGACCCTACCTGCCCGTGGACTGTCTTGCCAGAGTGGTGCATGCTCTAGTTGTCTCCCGCTTGGACTACTGCAATGCGCTCTACGTGGGGCTACCTTTGAAGGTGACCCGGAAACTGCAATTAATCCAAAACGTGGTAGCTAGAGTGGTGACTGGGAGCGGCCGCAGAGACCACATAACACCAGTCCTGAAAGACCTACATTGGCTCCCAGTACGTTTCCAAGCACAATTCAGTGTGTTGGTGCTGACCTTTAAAGCCCTAAACGGGCTTGGTCCAAAATACCTGAAGGAGCGTCTCCACCCCCCATTGTTCTACCCGGACACTGAGGTCCAGCGCGGAGGGCCTTCTGGCGGTTCCCTCGCTATGAGAAGCCAAGTTACAGGGAACCAGGCAGAGGGCCTTCTTGGTAGTGGCGCCCACCCTGTGGAATGCCCTCCCACCAGAGGTCAAAGAGAACAACAATTACCAGACCTTTAGAAGGCATCTTAAGGCAGCCCTGTTTAGGGAAGCTTTTAATGTTTGATGGATTTCTGTATTTTAATGTTTTGTTGGAAGCCACCCAGAGTGGCCAGGGGAACCCAGCCAGATGGGCGGGGTATAAATAATAATTTATTATTAATTATTATTATTATTATTATTATTATTATTATTATTATTATATATGGCAACACAGCTGACTGAGAGCATCAGTACTGACTTAAGGCACAGGGAGGTACATGAGGGATAATTTATGCACCTGGTGCGTTATGGAGGAAGGAAGCAATAAAAGCAAAGAAAGAATTCTCCTGTTTGCTTTAGTTAAAAGCAGATCTGGAAGATGAAACAGAGAGCCTCATCCTTAATATATCGAAATTCTCAGCTGCTTCACTCCAAATCTTGCTGATAAGCGTCATGATCAAAGCGAGTTGGTATGATAAACAAGAGCAGATGAAGAAGAAGAAGAAGGGGAAAAAAGAGAGGATTAAGTGCTGAAACCTCCAGAAGCCATGTCTTGCCTGTTTAGTGGTCAAAATTACAGATGGCTTAAGCTTTGTAGTTT
The DNA here is from genome assembly GCF_963506605.1 of Zootoca vivipara. Lineage (NCBI taxonomy): Eukaryota > Metazoa > Chordata > Lepidosauria > Squamata > Lacertidae > Zootoca > Zootoca vivipara. Next base: position 122,309,453 of record NC_083276.1, on the reverse strand, counting down.
CAGATCACAGCAGAGAACACAACAGGTATTAACCAGTATGCCATTTCAGAGAACACAGATCAATTCCCAAGAGGCAAGCTGGAAGGAATTTAATCTCTATATTAATTTTGCTAGGAAAGCATGTGGCCTGCAAGAATGCGACTGTGGCATCTGTAATGGGTTTGGATTGTTTATTGGGTCCCTGGGGGTGTGGGAGGCAGACTGACTAGGACTTGCCAATGAGGTCACCTTAAGAATAATAAAACATCCCTTTTATTTAGGACTACAGCAGTGATAGCCATTGTGGTACGCCCCGATATGTTTTTGGACCACAGCTCCCATTATCCCCAGCTAGCAATGGTCTGGGACAATGGGTGTTGTAACCCAGAAGGTCTTGAGGATGCTACATTGGCTGCTCCTGGCCTTCAGGACTTCAGAAGGCCCTTATTGCTCAATTGGTTAACTAGCATCCCATGTTGCTGCCACAGTTCAGGCTGAGCAACAGGAAGTAAGCAAACCCACCCCACTCCATTCAGCTTGAGAAATACATACATTCTGAGCCCTTCTTTTGGTGAAGTAAGATTACAGTTTGGCACAGGATGTGGGGAATCTTTGGCCCTCCAGATGTTACCAGACTGCAACTTCCATCACCCCTGGCCGCCATGCTTGCTGGGGCTGATGGGAGTTGCAGGTTTCTTATTTTCTCTGTCTGTCTGTCTGTCTGTCTGTAAGTTGCTTTGGTCTGCTCTGAGCAAGATAAAGTGACTAACAACTTTAATAAATAAAAACAGATTCAATAAATGCATTGCCTTCTTCCCTCCAACAGTTGTCTGCATTTCATAGCCACTTGGCAAACTCAGTCCTCATTAGGCTGTTTTGGAGCTCCTTCCTGATTAGTTCCCCCCCCCCATTCATTCATTCATTCATTCATTCATTCTTATACTTACACAACCCCCTAGAAATAGCCACCAGCTACCCACTCCAGGCTGTGCTCTACAGGCTATAGGTATCAGGAAGTTTTGGAGATTTTAAGCCCAGGACTAAACGAACTACTTGAAAAACCTCCATTTCCTCATGAATTCTGCTGCCTTCTCATTTGAACCGCAGGGTAGGGCAGATTTTGCAAGTTACCCTTAGCAAGAGTTTATATGTTCCTATAATACAAAATGGTGTATAAAAACAAGGTCCATAGAAATAGTCTGTTTCCTTTGCAATGTGTATCACTGAACACAGGGACAATCGTTCTCTACCCATATACCAGTGTTTGTGTAAAAGAGTGTACATGTGCTGATTTGTGCATTTCAATGGGTACACACAACAGGTACACATACAGGTACACAAATGGTATACTTGTTGCATGTTACATGTGAATACTCCTTAACAGACAGGGCCATGCTATCATATGATCGAAGTGCTCATCCCTGGAAGACAAGCGAGGAACTCGTGACTTGATAGCTACCACTACAGCAGGCAGTTTAAATTGGTCCTGAGGCAAGGGTGAGAATGAGCACACAACTAGCCTTCCTTCAGTGTCTATCAGTATTCAGTGGGGAGGATGGCTAAGCTTATTAGGAAAATGTCATGCTGTAGCATGTGTCCCATAGCATTTCCTGCCGTTATCAGCTACAAAAACGGCCCTTAAAATAGGCAAAACTGGCATTTCTGACAAGCAGAGAGACATACCTTGAATCAGTTTAGCATTTATCAGGGTGCAGCGATAGTCTGTGAGAAAACGTGATTATCTGACCAGGCGTTTCACCTGACTGCATAAATCTCACAGGTGGAAGAGGAGGCAGAATGTCAAAGCTGCTGAAGGGAGGATTACATGTGCCTTTGTGGTGCCAATGCTTCTATATGCATGAAAAAACAGAACAGATCATATTAATTGCCGCTCCAATATCATCACTGGGATGCTACAAAATGTCTAAGCATTGCAATTTGGCACGGAATGAAACTGAGGAAAAGCAGAGAAATGGAAATATCTCACAATGGCTAAGGTCTATCAAAGAACCAAGTTAATGAATATATAATCTACGCCCACCACACTGGTAATTTACTACCATCCAGAATGCCTTCCCATTTTTGTACACCCATTCACAGACCATGAAAGTGTTGTGTTTGTGGGAGGGGGGATTTCTGCAGTTTGTGGAGGAGGCAGAAAAAGAATGAGGAGGGTCAGAGTTGAAGGGTCAGAGTTGTATATCTGAAAAGTGGCGGCAGACTTCCCCCCCTTCTCTGTCTCTTTTGAAAACAACAACAAAAAACTTTCATGTGTGGTACACATGTGTGTACCACTGCTACCTTCAATAAACACCTAAGTAAGCTAGAAGATGGCTTTCCGTCTCCCATTTTGAAAGTACATACCCAATTATTCTGCACTGACAATTCATGGTTCAACGTTATTTGGATACCTGTTACATGACCTTTGATACTCATTTTGTCCATATATCCAATATACCCTATTGTCAGGATGCTATTAGCGGCTCCTGGCTGGTTGCCCAGCAAAGTGTAAAGACAGGGGGAAGTTTCTTACCATCCATTTTTATTTCTATCTTACAGAGAGGGGCTATAGAACCCAGCCTCTTGGATAATGGCGTTGTGCTGAGTGAATCTCAACCCCCCCCCCACCTCTCCCACTTCCTCATTCATCACTTCTATGGGTGCTGCTACGTGCCCTCTGTCTTCGAGCTCTTTGCTCTCCTACTTTTAAAGCTCGCCGGGTTCTGGGAGATGGAGGGCCTGGAATGCTTTCTAAAGACACCATGTCAGGCAACTGCCATTTTGGTCTTGCCTCCTCCTCTCCCATGATTTCCCAACTTTCCCCCTCATCTGCCTCTGAGCTGTGATGTCCCTCAAACCACTGTTGCAAATCTATACTGTCTTCCTCTTTCTCCTCCCTGGAAGGGTCAGGCTGGGGAGGCGGTCTCCACCATTCCTCCTCTGCCCAGTCCCTCACACCCATTCCCATTGGTAGCTGCTCACTGGTGCCTTGAACCGTGGCCTTTCAACTCATGTTCCTTGGACCTGGAATTGCTACAGGTTGAAGCATGGACCTCTTTCATGCAAACCATGTGTTCTACCCAGTGCTATTTCTCTAGAACTCGCCATGAACGCATTCCTTGTTCTCTTATAATGGCAGTGGTACGCACTTGAGAGGTGCTGGAACTGAGTTCCGGTGAGTTCTGGCTGAAAACCCCCCACCCTGGTTCTACCTCCCACCTATGAACCTATTACTCCTCTTAATAAGTCATTGATGGATCAGTGAATCAAGGTTCCTAGGTGACTGCTGCTCAGTCATAACATCCCATCATAAGATACCTCACAAATCTGTTGTGAGGAGAAAATGGAGGCAGCTGCCTGGAGGCAGGGCTGGCCAAAGCCATTTTGCTGGCTGAGGCAAAGCAGCAATCAAGTCAAGATGCTTAACAGCCAAGGCTAGCCAGTTTGTTTTGACACCTGAGAAAATCCCACAAGGACCACTTACTTCCAGGGATACAGCAATAACCAACGAATTGCTGCCCTTTCAGGACACTCAAAATATGCTACCTCACTCTGCATAATGGTGCGAATGAGGAAATGGGAGAAATGGGGTTGGAGATTTACTTGGAGCAGCGGCATTATTCCAAGAGGCAGCATTTCTAAGCCTGTCTCTGAATATCATAATTCATAGCAATAATATGTTTATCTTATTTTCTGCTGTTGTACTCCAACTCCCATCAGCTCTGGGGAAGCATAAACAAAGTTCAGGGAGTTGCAGTTCAGCAACATCTTGTGGGCCACAAGCCCCCCATTCCTGTTCCAGCCTGATCCACTCTAAAGTCTGAGGAGACATGACATCAGAGGAACCTGGAAATTGAAAGGTTGCTTGCCTTTTTTTAACACCTCTGGTTCACCCTCCCCTTGTGTCAGAGGATCCAACCCCCATGGTAGGTTGCCAGGAACGGGTAAGGCAAGGAGAGTTCTTACCAACTGCTTTTTATTCAATATTCACAGAGACAGGCTTAGAAATGCAGCCTCTTGGAATAATGGCGTTGCTCCGAGAAATCTCCAACCCCCTTTCTCCCACTTCCTCATTTGTCAACGGCACCACACACCTTATGGTTGCCACTTAGGGCCATCTGTCTCCAAGCCCTTTGCTCTCCTATTTTTAAGGCTCGTCGGGTTCTGGGAGATGGTGGTTAACATGTCAGCTTGCTGCTCTGCCTCTGCCTCCTCCTCTCCCATTATCTCCCAACATTTCCCCTCATCTTCCTCTGAGCTGTGACCTCCCTCAAACCCCTGTTGTAATTCAGAAATGTCTTCTTCTTCTCTGGAAGATTCATGCTGAGGAGGCAGCCTCCACCATTCCTCCTCTGCCTAGTCCCTGACATCTTGTGCTCTCCTGATCCAGCTAGGGAACCCACTTGTTGCTTCCTACCTGAGTGAGAAATCACATGCGCAAACATGTGCTGCTTGCCCCGTTCCTCTCTTTAGCCCAGCTGTGCATGCAAACAGCTGTGTGTGTGTAGCCCGGGTGGAAAATGTTATGTATTATGTATTTAGTTTGACTGCAGTACAGTGGTGCCTCGCTAGACAAATATAATTCGTTCCACGGGTCTTTTCTTATAACGAAAAATTCGTCTAGCGAATCCCATAGGAATGCATTGAATTTTTTTCGAATTTTTTTTGCCCATAGGAACACATAAATTGAATTTCAATGCATTCCTATGGGAAACCGTGATTCGCTAGACCAATTTTTCGTAAAATGAATTCGTCTAGCGAGGCAACCTCCACTAGAAAAAACCTTTAGTTAAGCGGAAATTTCGTTAAGCAGGGCATTTGTTAAGCGAGGCACCACTGTACTCATTCTGGCCACCGTGGCTGCAGTTCTCACTCAGGTCATGTATTAAGTTTGACTGCAGTACTCATTCTGGCCACCATGGCTGCAGTTCTTACCCTGCCCACAGTGGCTGCAGTTCTCACTCAGGTCCACAACATGCAAATGAAGGGTTGAGACTGCTGTTCACGGATTGGGTAACTAGGGAACGTTTGTTACTGTTGCAAGTTACTGAGTACTATATAAGCCAGCCGGCTAAGCTATTGCGCAGTCCAGGACTCAGAGCTGAAATAAAGAGCTGGTTGTTTTAAGACAGTGATGGGCAACCTTTTGAGCTTGGTGTGTCAAAATTTGCCAAAAAACCAAGCATAACTCGGGTGGTGTGTCACTTTGAGAGAAAAAAAAACATAATTTTGCAATATTTATAGTTTAAATAACAAAAATGTATAATTGTAGTATATAACTGTATTTAATAAACCAAATCTAATTATTTAACCAAACCAAACCAAAAACCCCTTATTTTTAACAAAGTGCCCAGAGTTGTTGAGCTTTTTTGGGGGGAGCTGCTGACCAAAGTTTTGGAGGTTTTGGGGGGGGCAAAAGTTGCTTTGCTTTTTTGGGGGGTGCCCCAAAGCTGCTGCGCTTTTTAGGGAGGAAAGAGAACAGAAATAAATGATGAATAATAATACTTTCGCTGGAACTAACACGCAGCACCGACATAGTCTGCTAAAGTGCCAAAAAACCCAGCACAGAATGGGTTAAAAAACCAATCTCTGGCTACCAGCAACAACAACAACAAAAGGATCCGGGTTTTAACAGTGGAGACAAGCTGTAGCGTGAGGAGGAGTGGGAGAACAAATGGGGGGGAAAACAACAACAACAGTGCAAATGGGCCGATGGGGCGCGTGCCAGCAGTGAGGGCTCTGCGTGTCACATCTGACACGCGTGTCATAGGTTCGCCATCACTGTTTTAAGAGCTGTGTCTTCATCCATCTTTCCCACGACTCAACAGAAAACTTCTTATTTGGGAAGAGGAGAAGGGCCACTCCCTCACCCTTCTGAAAAACTGAGCTGACTTTTGAGAAAGATCTCCCCCCCCCCCAGTGTCCCATTTAAAGCTGGACATCCAAAATCACAGAAGCTAATCCCAGCTTCTGTTTGGATCTCAGTGCTCTGGGATGACCTTACTGATGATCACCAGAGTGCCTGACTGGATGTCACACCCCTCCTGACGCCCCAATTTCCGGGACAAAAATGTTGGAGGGTATGCTGTTTGCATGGTGGGGACAGGCCCGCAGTGTGATGAAGTTGATGAACCAAACTTTACCAAATATAAGCTGTGCAAGTAAGCAACACCAAGCACGTCTTCTATCACCTTATTCTCCCTCCTCTGCTCTCCTTCCCGATCCACCAGCAAATATTCTGTTTACAAGTTCCTTTTGTAAAATGTGGCTTTAGCTGTGCAGCTCCCAATGTTTTCAGCTGATTCTACATTTAGAGTTTTAGTTTTTTGGGGTTTTTTTTGCAGTGCTTCGGTTGCCATTCTAATTGTCTGAAGAAAACAAAGGAACCTCAGGGCTGCACATTGCCGTGGCTGGGAAACAAAGCGAGTTTAACAGATTGCAATAATCCACGAGCCTGGATCTGTAAGCACACATGGAAAAAGACAATTACTTTGACACTCTGAATAGGAAAAGAAATGTAAAGCAAGGGAGAACGGGCAGAAGAAGAAAGAAGCTGGCGTGTCTGGAGTATATCACAGGATGATTGAAGCCTAACTGGTTTGGATATTGCTTTTTTTTTTTTTGTTCTTCGATGTGATGTTTTGAATTGCAGATGTGTATGTATATTTGCCATGGCAGAAAAACAACAACTCACAAATCATGTAAACTGCTCTCTCTCTCTCTCTCTCTCTCTCTCATTTATTGTTCTAGCCAAAGACCATGACAAACTTGTATTAGGGAATAGTATTAATAAAGTAATACAGAACATACATCCATAATATAAAAATCCATAATATAAAAAAAGACTTTGCTGAGTTCCTGAACATTAAAACTCAATTTCCCTTGTGAATCTCTGACAGCTCCAGTTCTAATATTATTCTGTATTCTGTAGACATATTGTGTATTGGGAAGTTTTTTTTATGGGCGGGGTATAAATAATAAATTGTTGTTGTTGCTGCTGCTGTTGTTATTCCTTTTAAAAATCCAATTTGCCAACATCCATGAGGTAAGCGAGAGAAGTTACTAGAGACACCAACAAACTCGAATCCAGCTTGATTTCAGATTATACATTTGAATCACCATGATAATTTATCTAACTCATTTTGACTTATTTTTCCCCAGTCAGTGCCCAGAGGGCCAGTCTCTGTGTTACAAAGCTGTTATTGTCACTCAAAAGAAACCAAGCCATTTCTGCTACGGTTTGCCAGCTTGCTTGTGTGAACAAAGGTTTCAGAAAGCGATCTCCTGGTTCTCTATATAAGGGGCAAACTAACAGATGCCTTCTTCTTGAGGTTGGCCACAAATGCAAAGTCTGTCTGCATACAAGTAGTCTGCAAGACTGTAGTCGGCATTACTTGGAAACACAACTCAATAAAGGCATTTCTTAAGCAAACTGCTCAGGTAACTGGTACTAAAATGCTCTGTTCTCAAGAGTGGATACCAAGGGGCGGGGAGTGGTGTTTCTGATTAGTAGAAGGTCCCTTCTGCATTCTATCCAGAAGAGCCAATCCCTTAGTTGACACCTATTCAAGGTCAAAGCAGAGGTCAGCTTTCGAAAATAATAATAGTCTAAATACATCTTAAGAAGCTGCTTTCCGGAGTTGGTTATCATCAGGGCTTTTTTTAGCTGAAACTTGCCGAAACTCAGTTCCGACACCTATCAGATGGGTGTCATTGCCGGTACGTTTCCGATCAGAAGTCGAAGTGTTGGTGTTGACCTTTAAATCCCTAAATGGTCTCGGTCCTGTATAGCTGAAAGAGCGTCTCCACTCCCATTGTTCTGCCCGGACACTGAGGTCCAGTTCCGAGAGCCTTCTGGCGGTTCCCTCGCTGCGAGAAGCCAAGTTACAGGGAACCAGGCAGAGGGCCTGCTCGGTAGTGGCACCTGCCCTGTGGAACACCCTCCCACCAGATGTCAAAGAGAAAAACAACTACCAGACTTTTAGAAGACATCTGAAGGCAGCCCTGTTTAGGGAAGCTTTTAATGTTTAATAGATTATTGTATTTTAATATTCTGTTGCAAGCCGCCCAGAGTGGCTGGGGAAACCCAACCAGATGGGCGGGCTATAAATAACAAGTTGTTGTTGTTGTTGTTGTTGGTAGAGAACAGGGGAGGTGTTATGGGTGAGTTCTGGCACCTCTTTTTCTAGAAAAATACACTGCTTATCACTCAGTTCCATATAGCACAGCGCAGTAAAATGCTCAATAGGCATAGTAGCAATTTTTTTATAAAAAAATATTTTAACTGAGCACAGTTCCTATAAATAAATATCCACCTTGCTATTATAATCCAGTTTTTGGCCTTGTGGTTAAGATAAGATATTTGAGACGCATTGTACAGGTAAATAACAAAGGTAGCTTTAAAGCAGGGCCCTGCATTTATCCCTCTGCAGGCAGCTGCCATTTACAAGAGCTGTCCGGAGGAACATTGATTGATGCTGTTTCCCAATCATTTCTCAACATTTCTGTTTAACAAGGCCCTGGCAGATTATTTACCTGGTAGCAACCTTTTCTCTTCAAGGGTCACTGCTCTTAATTATAGCTGTACTTGTTTATTGCCTTGAGATCCATCAAGGGCTTTCCCTTCATAACCTTTGTTTTCTTTTTTTCTCTTTTTTTTTGGACAAGGCATCAATTCCTCAATACCATTCAAGCTTACTGTGGACTAAAACATGACAAGCATAATCTCAAGGGATGTTTATATTTAGATGACACTCAAGGCGTACCAACAGCAGCTAGGTTTTGCATGGCCTGTTGCAGCAAATACTGAGAATGTCCCATAGAATCTGTCCAAAATCCTGCCCTAGATTCCTGTTTCTCAGCACACCACTGTGTCTCCTCCTTCAAGCCATACTACTTAGGAATTTTCTTTCCTACAGCTTCCTAAACCCTCCTCCCACTGTATCCTTCCATCATGAGTCTTCCCACCTGGTCCATACATAGTCCTGGACTATGGGTGTGATCACATTACTGTCTTAGATCACAGTGAAATTGGTTCCCTTCCCAGAGTACCATCACCTTGGTAACAGCTCACTCCCCAGGTTAAAGGATTCTTCTCCATCAATTTTGTCCTGTTAACAGGTCTGCCCATCACTAAGCCAGCCAGTCTGGTTTTGCATAAGCAAGCCCTTGCAGCTTGCATTCTCCCTTCCTATCACAAATAACCATTGGGTGTTCCCCCCCTAAAATAATGTTTAGGGGTACTCTCATTTCCCTACTCATATTGAAATACTGCCTCTCAATGAGGCCAAACTTAGATTCAGAAAATGTTTAGGGGTATGCGTACCCCTGCATACCCTCAGAAAAAAAGCACTGCAAATAACCAAAATCCTGTTGTTGTTGTTTAGTCGTTTAGTCGTGTCCGACTCTTCGTGACCCCATGGACCATAGCACGCCAGGCACTCCTGTCTTGCACTGCCTCCCGCAGTTTGGTCAAACTCATGTTCGTAGCTTCGAGAACACTGTCCAACCATCTTGTCCTCTGTCGTCCCCTTCTCCTAGTGCCCTCAATCTTTCCCAACATCAGGGTCTTTTCCAAGGATTCTTCTCTTCTCATGAGGTGGCCAAAGTATTGGAGCCTCAGCTTCACGATCTGTCCTTCCAGGGAGCACTCAGGGCTGATTTCCTTAAGAATGGATAGGTTTGATCTTCTAGCAGTCCATGGGACTCTCAAGAGTCTCCTCCAGCACCATAATTCAAAAGCATCAATTCTTCGGCGATCAGCCTTCTTTATGGTCCAGCTCTCACTTCCATACATCACTACTGGGAAAACCATAGCTTTAACTATACGGACCTTTGTCGGCAAGGTGATGTCTCTGCTTTTTAAGATGCTGTCTAGGTTTGTCATTGCTTTTCTCCCAAGAAGCAGGCGTCTTTTAATTTCGTGACTGCTGTCACCATCTGCAGTGATCAAGGAGCCCAAGAAAGTAAAATCTCTCACTGCCTCCATTTCTTCCCCTTCTATTTGCCAGGAGGTGATGGGACCGGTGGCCATGATCTTGGTTTTTTTGATGTTGAGCTTCAGACCATATTTTGCGCTCTCCTCTTTCACCCTCATTAAAAGGTTCTTTAATTCCTCCTCACTTTCTGCCATCAAGGTTGTGTCATCTGCATATCTGAGGTTGTTGATATTTCTTCCGGCAATCTTAATTCCGGTTTGGGATTCATCTAGTCCAGCCTTTCGCATGATGAATTCTGCATATAAGTTAAATAAGCAGGGAGACAATATACAACCTTGTCGTACTCCTTTCCCAATTTTGAACCAATCAGTTGTTCCATATCCAGTTCTAACTGTAGCTTCTTGTCCCACATAGAGATTTCTCAGGAGACAGATGAGGTGATCAGGCACTCCCATTTCTTTAAGAACTTGCCATAGTTTGCTGTGGTCGACACAGTCAAAGGCTTTTGCATAGTCAATGAAGCAGAAGTAGACGTTTTTCTGGAACTCTCTAGCTTTCTCCATAATCCAGCGCATGTTTGCTATTTGGTCTCTGGTTCCTCTGCCCTTTCGAAATCCAGCTTGCACTTCTGGGAGTTCTCGGTCCACATACTGCCTAAGCCTGCCTTGTAGAATTTTGAGCATAACCTTGCTAGCGTGTGAAATGAGCGCAATTGTGCGGTAGTTGGAGCATTCTTTGGCACTGCCCTTCTTTGGAATTGGGATGTAGACTGATCTTCTCCAATCCTCTGGCCATTGCTGAGTTTTCCAAACTTGCTGGCATATTGGGTGTAGCACCAAAATCCTAGCATTTGTTAATTTTTAGGGTTTACCCTAAACCTAGAATAATATTTAGAACACAGCATCAATATTAAAAAGTTATAAAATTGTATATAGATAAGAGTAGCCAACATGGAGCCTTTCAGAATTTGCTGGAATACAGTTCCCATCATCCTTGACCATGGGACAGCTGGGACAGATGGGAATTGTAGTCCAGCAACATCTTTAGGGCGCCACATAGGCTACCAGTGATATAGATAAGTTAACAATTCAAATGATCAAATCTGAAAAAGGGCATTTGGTACAAGAGATATAATACCCATTGCAGAGCTTACAAAAATATTCAGACTGAAACATTTGATGATTTTCAAATGCTTTGCTGATTGCTGTGTTTTAAACTCTGTGCCCCCCCCTCTTGTAAGTTGCCTAGAGATTATTGTACTATTAGACTAATAAAGCAAACCAATCAGTTAAATAAATGAATATTTAACGAAAGTATTATATAGCAGTGTTCGACATCTGGAGTTCTGCATTCCTCTTAAGAATCCCTGAGATTGAGAACACTGTTGTCATGATGTGATAAAAGTATTTTCCACTTCTCATATTGATTATTTAAATAGCTAAGCAAAAGTGGTGTCAACAATTGTGTCCCAATCAAGTTTTAAGAACCAGAATCAACAATAAACAGGAAGAACTCCAAAGCCTGAAGTGTGATTTTCAATATGCCCTTGGTAGAAAATATTTGCCTTGGAGATTTACAGTAAGTGCTACCATGGTCGGAGTTTTAGCTGAGACTGAATGCTTTGCAGATTCATGACATACGCACATACAAAAAGCTTAATAAAATGGAATATATCTAGTTCAGGAAGTCTCTTGATAGTATCTTGTAATTTTGTTCACCAACAGCCTTTATTTAAAGCTAGATCCCAGGAGTCTGTTTATAATGAGCTGAAAGTGCAGAGATAAGCAGTTATTTCAGAAAATGTGGCTCCCTATCGATGTATATTTCGCTCAGGCTGTATATCTTAATTGAAGTGAAATGAGCATGGGACACTAGGGTTTATTTTTAGGTCTAGTGAGGCATTAAATAGCCCAGAAGCAAGATTAGGGAGAGAAGAAAGGCACATTAACATTAGTGCTTCAGCCATGGGTACCAAAAGCTCCTATCAACTTGTGCAGAAATGGTAAACGCAAACGCCAAACCAACGAGTTATGCCATCACCGTCTTCTCCTTAACTCCTCATCACCATCTGCTCCCGTTTGGACACTTCATTTCTGCTCAAACTCTTCTCCCTGCTCACTTTAATACATCATGGCCTCTTTTGTACCAGCCATCTTTTATATTTTTTAATCTCCTGTGCTCTGCTTCATCTTACCAACCTCTCTATTCTGCCTTGGTCAGACCACATCCGGAGTACTGTGTCCAGTTCTGGTTGCCACCATTGGATATTGACACGCTGGGACATGTGCAGAAGAGGATGACCACGGTGATCAAGGGTCTGGAAACCAAGCTGAAATATACTCGGAGTCGAGAGTGAATTTCATGCTCTTTATTCAGCTCATATTCATCAAGGAGAAGAAGAGAAGACGAATGGCTCTTTTCCCAAAACCATCTGCTTATATACATTATTTACACAATGGGCCTTGCGTGATTGGCTACTTCAGGGCTACACCTGTGGGCCAATTATATTGTGGATTGACTTCTGCCTGCAGCCTGATTGGCTGCTCCTACAGGCCAATCAGGTAGCAGATTCACTTCTGCCAGCCGCCTGCCACCCGTACCTTGTCACCGGTTGGATGGACCCCTTCTGCGTCCACCTTAAATCCCAGAAAGTCCACCTGCGGCACTCCCAGTAAACACTTTTCCCGCTTCACCTTGAGGCCCGCCGTCTGGAAACGGTGCAGGACGGAGCGGAGGCGGTCCTCAAATTCCTCTGGTGTGGGCCCGGCGATCAGTACATCATCGAAGAAGGGGGTGACGCCAGGAATCCCTTTAAGGAGAGAGTCCATTAGATTCTGGAATATGCCTGGTGCCACGCTAACGCCAAATTGCAGCCGCTTTACTCTGAATGCCCCTCTGTGCGTCACAATCGTCTGAGCCTCTGCTGTGGCTTCGTCCACAGGCAACTGTTGATACGCTTGGGCCAAGTCCAGTTTGCCAAAGATTTTTTGACCCAGCCAGGGTGGCGAGGACATGGCTGACCACTGGCACTGGGTATGCATGGGCCGTGAGAGCCTTGTTTATGGTGCATTTGTAGTCTGCACAGATGCGGACCGAACCGTTAGGCTTGACGGGTGTGACAATTGGAGTTTCCCAGGGGGCGTTGGGCACCGGCTCCAGCACTCCTTGCTCCACGAGCCGGTCCAATTCCTCGTCTATGCGGGGTTTCAGGGCGAACGGGACCCGGCGGGCCTTGTGCCTGATGGGTCGTACAGCGGGGTCTAGCTGTAGGGCAATGGGGGGTCCTGTATATCGTCCCAATGCCCCATCGAAAACCCCTGGAAACTCTTTGCATATGGCGTCCACGTCCACTTGTAAGCTAGTGCGGTTCACCCCGGTAACGGCTAGCCCCAGAGGTCCAAACCATGCCAGTCCCAGTAAGCTAACGTAGGGGCCCTTAACTACCAGCAAGTCCAATTGTTGCTTTCGCCCTCGATATTGCACCCTGAAGGTCCCCACCCCCATTGTAGGGACCTTACGTTTCTGGAAGTCCCGGAGGGTGAATGGGGCCGGCCTTAGTTTGGGACCCCCATTAGGGCACAGTTCCCTTAATGTTCGGGCCGAGATTATGGATAGAGTTGAACCCGTGTCCAGCTCCATGCGGCATGGGGCTCCCTCTATCTGTACCTCTATATAAATTTTCTCTGTGCTGGGATGGGGCAACTGGAATACCTGGTAGTCCGTGATCTCCGTCGAGTTGCCTTGGTGCATGGTGCCGTGTGACCTGGGGCTCCTGGGTCGGTCATCTGATGCTTGTCGACGGGTGAGTCGAGCCCGACACACCCGGGCGATGTGTCCCAATTTTCTGCACTGCCTGCACTCTGCGTTGCGGAAACGACAGGTCCTCCTCTCGTGGTTCTCCCCGCAGCTTGCACAGTTCCCTCCTTCTCGTCGAGGCTGCTGTGGTGTGTGTGCTGCTTGAGTGCGCCGCTGTACTCGGTGTACTTCCTCCCTGTCAGATTCGGATTCGTCAGTGAGGTCTTCGTGGTAGACCCTCGGTTGGGATGGCGGGGCCGGTCATGCCTCTTGCGTTGACCTCTCGGCGGCTTCGGTTGCCAGGGCTTCCTCCAGAGCAATCTGGAACGTGAGGTCTTTTTTGGCGTAGAGGCGTCGTTGCAACATCTCGTCCCTCAGGCCACCGACGAGGCGGTCACGAAGCATGTTCTCCAACTCTGAGAAGTTGCATAACCGGGCGGCTTGGCGGAGGGAGGTCACAAACCCAGTTATGGTTTCCCCCGGGGCTTGCCGCTTTGCGTAGAAGGCATTTCGGCAAGCTACCACCGAGGGCTGTGGTGAAAAGTGCTCCTTCAGCCGTTCCATTATTGTTTTGTAAGAGACGGTAGCGACATCTCTAGGTGCAAGGAGAGCCCGGGCGATTTCAAACGTCTCCTCTCCACAGACGCTGAAGAATGTCGCCCTCTTCATGGCATCGTTGGTGACTTCTTTCGCTTGCAGGAGGAAGTTGAAACGGGCGGCGTACCCTTCCCAGTCTCCTGATGCTGGTTTGAATGGCAAGAAGCTGCTGTCGGTTGCCATTCTGGGTTCCTTGGGTCCTGGAGCTGAAGCCTGGATGCACGGTGCGATGCAGCGGTGCAGCAGGTGGCGGTGCTGCGGTGCAGTGCGTGGTGGCGGTCAGCTCAGCAGGATCCCATCCTCGTCGCCAGTGAAATATACTCGGAGTCGAGAGTGAATTTCATGCTCTTTATTCAGCTCATATTCATCAAGGAGAAGAAGAGAAGACGAATGGCTCTTTTCCCAAAACCATCTGCTTATATACATTATTTACACAATGGGCCTTGCGTGATTGGCTACTTCAGGGCTACACCTGTGGGCCAATTATATTGTGGATTGACTTCTGCCTGCAGCCTGATTGGCTGCTCCTACAGGCCAATCAGGTAGCAGATTCACTTCTGCCAGCCGCCTGATTGGCTGCTCCAGCAGGCCAATCAGGTTGCGGATTCACTTCCACCTGGAGTTGGATTGGGTAGCTCCCGCTGATTCTGAATCCTATTGTTCTAGGATTCAGCTCAGTACATAACACAAGCCTTATGAGGAACAGTCTGAAGGTGTTGGGTATGTTTACCCTGGTTAAGAGGAGACTGAGAGGAGATATGATCGCCATCTTCAAATATGCCAAGGGCTGTCACATGGAAGAGGGAACAAGCTTGTTTTCTCCTGCTCTGGAGGGTAGGACCTGAACCAATGGATGAAATTACAAGAGAGGAGATTCCAACTAAACATCAGGAAGAACTTTCTGACAGATGCTTTAGTTGAGATTCCTGCATCATTGGAGGGGGTTGGACTCAATGACTCTTGAGATCACTTCCAACCCTACAATTCTATGATTGCAAAATTCAGAGAAGTGCACATTTTGAAGGATGGCCATGCATTGTTTTGGAAAGAGTAAATAAGTTAAGTTCACCATTAAATGCAAGCTGAACCCAATGTCATCCCCCAGCCTTACACACCACACTGCAAGGGCACAGTGCCTTGGGAAGGTTTGCCTGCCATGCTGGGAAAGGGCCATAGCTCAGTGGCAGAGCATTTGCAGAATATCCTAGGTTAAATCCCTATCATCTCCTTGCAGTGGCCTCTCTTTGAAGACCCAAGGAGCCACAGTCAGTCACTATACACAACACTGAGCTTGATGGTCCAAGGATCTGGCATGATAGAAAACAGCTTCCTTTGAGATGAACGAGACCACAGACTGAATATGTCCTGTAAAACCTTTACTTACATAAAATGCAAAGCTGGTTGGGAAAGTTTGGGGTCTGTTCAATGTTCTAATACATCCCACAGTCTTCAAACGTCAGACATGTGAGAATTCTCATACCTTTCTGGGAATCAAGGGCTTTGCTGTCAGGTATATGCAAGGATTCAGAGTCGCCCAAGATGAGGCTTGTCTAGAGGAGATCTCAGGTCTCCTATCTTTTAAAAATTTCTTTGAATTGAGCTGCAGGGAGAGGGGGGGGCAAATTGGCTTGGACTGGTGGCACTTGGCTTTTTAAAAACACTTCCCCTTCTCTACTGCTTTCTTGATCTAAATCATCTTCCCTCCCTCCAAGCTGTTATTTTCCCAATTAGGACAAGCCTACTGCTGAATCGCATTTCAGGGAATTTTAAGGAACAGAATCTCATCTTGTATTGAAAGTTAATGCAAGTTTGCTAGCATTGTCAAACTGGTTGCATTTGATTATGGCAGTTGCCAGAAGTACCGTAGATTCAGCGTTGAAAGCTAAAATGCACATCATAGATCCTGACAATCTTAGCTTGCGTCTCTTTATGATCTTTGTGTCCCCAGGCATCTGATCAGAGATTCATATGATCTCTCTCTCTCTCTCTCTCTCCCCCCTTTATCTGCTTCTCCCTAGCTGGCCAGCTTAATATTTCATAGCCATGGGGGCATAATGAATTGGTCTAAAATAATCATGCTTCTCCTCCTCTTGTCATCCGATTGCTCATTTTGTGTGCGAATTAAAATCATAATAACTTGAGAATAACGTAGATAGGACAGCTGACAAAATAATTAATAATCTAAGAATAGGCTGGAGCAGTGCTAAGAAGTCCCTTGCCTTAAAGAGGCTATGTGTGCAGGAATAGCTTCAACTTTATCTGCAGGTACTGCAAGGCTGAGTGCCTGCGCCACTTGACTGCCTTGTCTTGCCCTGCCAAGTTATTCCTTTCCCGCAAACTTACATGTTTTTTTTTGTTTTTAAATGTCACTTTAATCATCATGGGTTCCCACAAAGAATTCTGGAAACGATTGTTTGGGGGAGATGTTCTAAACCAACCTGCAATCCTATGCAACTTTACTAAGGTAGTTCCATTGATTTCAGTAGTGTTTCTTTGGTTTCAGTAAGATTTGGTTTAGATGAATAGTGAACAGCATAACCCAGATGGCTAAACTGTAAAAGCATATCCTCCAACATTTCTCCAATGAAAAGAGAGGTATCCCATTCCTTAATGATAATTTTACTGTTTCTACCCCATACATCTTATTGGGTTGCGCCAGCCATTCTGGGCAGCTTCCAACATATATAAAAACATAATAACACATTAAACATTTTTTTAAAAAAAACTTCCCTATACTGGATTGCCTTTAGACGGCGGGGGGAGGGGGATCAGATAACTCCACACCCACCAACATTCATCCAATGAAAATAGGGACATCCTAAGCAGGGTCCCCAAACTAAGGCCTGGGGGCCAGATGCGGCCCAATCGCCTTCTAAATCCGGCCCGCGGATGGTCTGGGAATCGGCATGTTTTTAAATGAGTAGAATGTGTCCTTTTATTTAAAATGCATCTCTGGGTTATTTGTGGGGCATAGGAATTCCTTCATATTTTTTCCCAAAATATAGTCTGGCCCCCCACAAGGTCTGAGGGACACTGGACCGGCCCCCTGCTGAAAAAGTTTGCTGACCCCTTTCCTAAAGGAAAAGCGGGACATTCCGGGATCAACTCAGAAACTGGGACCGCTTCTCTAAATCAGGGATGTCCCTGGAAAATAGGGACACTTGGAGAGTCTGTAAAAGCTAAGGCAGCGAATTCATTCAGAGAATGTTCCAGAGGCTGTCCATCATGCAGACCTGCTAAAAATATAGGTAAAATGTGGTGTGAGGTGTCCACTCTTTGCACCTGATTTTCAAGGTCAAGGAATTGCTCATCAGATACTTCTGGGCCTGTAATACTATCCAAATGCTATGGGCATCCAATGCTTTGGCTGAATCTTGGCTGCTGGGGAGCAATTGTGGGAGAGTGTTAGGATGTTGTCAGTGCCTCCCTGCTGGTTGCCCAGGAAAGTATAAAGTATAAGGAAAAATTTATTACAGTCCTTTTTCATTTCAGGCTATAGAGCAGGGGGTTAGCAAACTTTTTCATCAGGGGGCCAGTCCACTGTACCTCAGACCTTGTGGGGGGCCGGACTATTTTTTGAAGAAAAAAAATAATGAACAAATTCCTATGTCCCACAAATAATCCAGAGATGCATTTTAAACATTTTTTTAAACAAAAGGAGACATTCTACTCATGTAAAAACACGCTGATTCCTGGACTGCGGGCCAGATTTAGAAGGCGATTGGGTCGGATCCGGCCCCCGGACCTTAGTTTGCCTACTAATGCTATGCAGGCTTTAGAACCCAGCCTCTTGGATAACGACTTTGTCCCGAGTTAATCTCCACCCCCCTGTCTCTCCCACTTCCTCGTTCGTCATCATCATTGCATCCTCATGGGTGCTGCTAAGTGCCCTTTGTCTTTGAGACCTTTGCTCTCCTACTTTTAAGGCCCGCCAGGTTCTGGGAGATGGTGGGTCTGGAATGCTTTCTAATGACAAAGTGTCAGTCAGCTACCACTCTGGTCCTGCCTCCTCCTCTCCCATGCTTTTCCCCTCATCTGCTTCTGAGCTGTGTCCTCCCTTAACCCCCTGTTGTATATATATCCTGTCTTTCTCTTCCTCCTCCCTAGAAGGGTCAGGCTGGGGAGGCGGTCTCCACCATTTCTCCTCTGCCCAGTCCCTGACAGAGAGAGGCCTCCGTGCCTTGCTTGAGTCCTTCCCAGAGGCATCGAAAATAGGATTCTGGCAACTTGTTTCCTTCCAAAGATAACTTATATCCTGCCTTGCAAGAAACACACAAGGCTTCTTGCAATATTAAAGCACAAACAATCAATAGCTAAAACAGAAGATGAGCTCAAATGAGACTATTTAGCAGAGAAAAGGGATTCTTGCTTCTTTTCACAATATGTCGGTGAAGGAGATACTGTCTAAGGGAGGACAAAGGGATAACAATTCCCTCCCCCTATACCTGGATAAATGGTGTGTGTGAGAGAAATACTATAGATTTTCGATGTGATCCAGCAGGCCTCTTATCATGTTCTTTAAAAATAGAAATAAAAATGTTTTTCTATCAAAATATGGAACTTACAACATAAAGCATAAAGATCCAAAAAAACCCAGGATCAAAAGGCTCATTGGCAGTGTCTTGTTAATATCTAAGACTGCAATCATCCATGGAAAACAATGAGACTTGTTTTTAAGTAGACATGAATCTGCTTGCACTGTAAGACTGGGACGGTTGGGTGGTAAAAATTAATTTAAATGATCTGATCCCTCCTGCTAAAGTTCTGTCAAGCACCAGCTCATTTGCTACAGTAAGTCAATGTGCTTTATTGGAGCATAGTGTATGATATAGAATACAACAGAAGTAGAGAGCTGGTTCGGTGTGTGTGTGTGTGTGGAAAAATCAATGGCTTATTTGTAAAAAGCTTGCTGTTGACATTCAGTGGAATGACTCCATTTTTCTAATGTTAGGCTTTTGGTACTGCTGAGCTTATCCACTTCTGTTTTGCCATTCAAGGAACATGTAAATCAACATGGGCATGAGTTATAAATTTTGGAGGACAAAGGTGGGCAGAACCAGGGCAAATCTTCAGGATCAAAGGCTGAAAGATTTCATTACATTAGGGGGAGTTGCAGCTCGAAATCTCATATTAAGATATGCTCATTCAGGTGCCAAGCAGAAGTACATTGATAGATTGCAGCACGACAATGGAGAAGGAGGAGAAGGCACATGACTATTATGCGCTGCTAAACTCATTTCACCTGCAAAGGGGAGAATATTGATTTCATTCATCTCACTTAGCGGCTGGTATGACTCAAGCAAACACACACACACACACACAAGTTCAATGACATCAGCTGTGAAATGACAGTGCTGTAGCTGAGGACAAAAAGAAAAGGCGACTGGGCAAATGATGAATGTAACTTCATTAAAAGATTTTAAAAACACAATTTGTCTTCATAAGGAGATGGAGCAGGAATTGCAGAGCCTGGCAGTTGCTTTGGTCTGTGTGATGACCTTTACAGCACTCTTAATATACGAGGCTTAAATGATAGTGGATTATTTTTGAGTGAGTGCATACTTATTCATAATCAGCACACAGAGATCACTGGGGCCAACTTATGGAGCACAGGGGCTGATTCACTGCTCTTGCACATGAGTGGAGTGTTGAGTGTGGAAGTACCTGAATTTTATGACACAGCGGGGAGGATGCTGGTCTCCTGGGCTGGAGTCGGGAATCAGTAGGGGTGGAAGGTCAATTCTGGTTCTATCATTTTCTCATTTTTCCAGCCTTCAGTTCACTCCTCCACATTTTTTTAAAGCTATTTGCTTATTTTCCATCCTCATGGAAATTCATCAGCATTTTAGTGTGAATTTCTCCTAAAAACACATTTTTATATGCAGTTTTGACGAATGTACTCATTTTTGTGAGCAATTTTCCCCAGTATAATTCTTTTTCTTTTTTCTTTGCTTCTCTCTTCATGAAAGGTAAAGGGCCCTTGACCATCAGGTCCAGTCGTGTCCGACTCTGGGGTTGTGGCGCTCATCTCATTCTATAGGCCGAGGGAGCCGGCATTTGTCCGCAGACAGCTTCCGGGTCATGTGGCCAGCATGACAAAGCTGCTTCTGGCGAACCAGAGCAGCGCACGGAAACACCGTTTACCTTCCCGCCGGAGCGGTCCCTATTTATCTACTTGCACTTTGATGTGCTTTCGAACTGCTAGGTGGGCAGGAGCAGGGACCGAGCAACGGGAGCTTACCCCGTTGCAGGGATTCGAACTGCCGACCTTCTGATCAGCAAGCCCTAGACTCTGTGGTTTAACCCACAGCACCACCTGGGTCCCAGTCTCTCTTCATACTTCCCCCTAATATACCGGTATGTGTCTTTGTGAGTGGTGGTTGAAGAATTTCATTGCAAAATTCGTGTAAGTGTCCATTTCGAAGGATGTGTGTGTTTTGGTTCACATACAGTTTTGGAACGTGATCGATTTGTCTTCGAATGCACCCTGAATCAAATCTCCCCTCCATCCCTAGCCAGTTCAGCAACGTTGGGAATCTGCAAAAGTCCACACTCCAGAACAGGCCCTACTTCTTCTTTATCCTTTGGCAATCACTCGTAGACAAGATTGTCTTCCATGAACATGATCTTAACAGTTAGTCTGTAAGTTACTGTGGAGGTCAACTCTGGATCCACATGTTTTTCCACAGTGGGGACATAGGTTTCCGGGTGGGAGTTGATCATGGTGAGGGTTTTCCAAGCGTGCCTTCCTTTTAGCTCGTTTCTCCCTTTCATCCTGAGTTTGAACGTCTTCAAAGTCCATGACACCTTTGGTAAAGGCTGTTCTCCAACTGAAGTGCTCACAGGCCAGTGTTTCCTTGTTGTCAGTGCTTTTATGTACTACATTTTTAAAGATTTGCCTTGAGAGAGTCTTTAAACCTCTTTTGTTGACCACCAGCATTACACTTTCCATTTTGAAGTTCGGAATAGAGTAGTTGCTTTGGAAGACGATAATCAGGCAGCCGCACAACATGACCAGTCCAACGAAGTTGATGTTTGAAGAATCATTGCTTTGACACTGGTGATCTTTGTTTCTTCCAGTACACTAGGCATTAGTTTGCCTGTCTTCCCAAGTGATGTGTAAAATTTTCCAGAGACACTGTTGATGGAATCTTTCGAGGAGTTGGGGATGGTGCCTATAAGCATACAGTAAGGTTGGTAGTACAACTTCCTCCTGGCAATAATGTTGAGGAGGAGAGCATCTTGTCCAAGGGTCTCCAGAACCTGGAGCTGACACTTTTGTTCCATGCATTCCAATTCAATGAGCATGATCTAGAGCAGCAATGGGGGAACTTGTGATCCTCGAGGTGTGGTTGAACCACAGCTCCCACAATCTTTTACCATTGGTCATGTTGGCTTGGGCTGATATCCATTAAATATAATGGAATGTCAGAAATCTCTTTTGCCTACATGCCCATAATGAAGACACAAGAGAACTAACATAAAATGTGTAATATATAACAAATGAGAAGATCTGCAACAAATGCAAATTATGGAAGTATGGACAGGTGGAATCTGGGTTGGGATACCTCCCTCCAGTCCTCTGGGCATGTTCACAGCAGCAATCCCTTGTTTCAAGTGAGACGAAGGGAAGCAAAATTCTCCCCTCCCATCATCCTTGACTATTGGCCATTCTGACTGAGGCTGGAGGGAACTGCATTACCTATCACTGGCTCAACTTACCTCAATGGGTTGTTGTGAAGATAAAATGGGGGAGTGGAGAAGAAGAAGAAGAGAGAATTATGTACTTCATATTATATTCCTATGGCATGGGGACAAACAGATGGACAATAAAACAGATCTTGTGAGCTGTTATGGTTGCAAATTAACTTATACTGTAAGTTTGGAAGGATAAACACCCACCTTCTCAAGATCTCGCTGCTCTTTCTACGTTTAAGCATATAGCTTGCCGATCTCGTTTGGAAACCTATTTGGACATGTGGAGTGCTTATATAGATTTGTTTGTTTATAAGTCAAGATCAATGGGATATTTTTAGAGTCCATGCCAGCTGACAATCCTCCTTTCTCCCTCCCCTGTTGTATTTGCAAAGGACAAATTTGTTGATGATGGTGGGGTTTTTTTATATTTAAAAAGTCATCTCCAATTTGCTGTTCTGCTCCCTTTCGACCTTTTCCTTATCAGCTGCACTAGCTCTTCTCTCCAAGTGCCCTGGCATTTGGCACAGTGCAGAGCAGACACCCTTGCCCAAATCAAACAACCAACGCTTGACAAACCAGTAGCATAAAGGGATTCTGTAATCGAGGACTGAAGCCCAGAGGGCAAAGTATGTAACGACAAAGATGTTCTCATCGACAGCCAGGATGTTATTTTGATCCCTGCTTTTGTTTAGCTGTTAACTCTGTGCTTCGGCTGTTGCAAACCCACCCTGGCAGCTGTGTAAACTCCACTTTAAAGTTTGATATTTCAGTTGCTCACTTGGCATTTAAGCTCTACGAGCTTCCTCTTGAGTGAATTAATGAACACACCAAACAGTTTTCTCTGGGTGGGGAGGAATCCTACAAAGGTCAAGTCCTTATCTTCTAAAGCTTCATTAGTGCGTAATTAAAAAAGAATATTTACAGCTGATTGCACTGTCAAAACTAAAGCACCATTTACTCCTCCTTTTTAGCGATCGCATTGGCAGTGGCGGCGGGAACGGCCCTCAAGACAGGCCGTTGAAAGCACTCCTTGGTCCTTCTCCCCCCCCCCCCGATGCTTAGGAGAGTCTCAAAGTTAGGAGCCGCTGTGAGAAACCTGCTATTCTTTTATAAACCTGTTTGGATAGAAGGCCCTTGAGATGGTAAATCCCATTCACACTGCTCTCCATTGTTTCTACTGGCCTAGTTCAGACACATGTATGCAAAGTTCACTGCAGGCATCAGTCCCAGCAACTTGGCACAAGATGTGAACTCACTCTGCTGGTGGGGGATATAATAATAATAATAATAATAATAATAATAATAATAATAATATATCACATCCATCTGGCCGGGCCTCCCCAGCCACTCTGGGTGGCTCCCAACTGAATATTAAAAACACAATAAAAGATGAAACATTAAAAACTTCCCTAAACAGGGCTGCCTTCAGATGTCTTCTAAAAGTCAGAGAGTTGTTTATCTCCTTGACATCTGGTGGGAGGGCATTCTACAGGGCGGGTGCCACTACCGAGAAGGCCCTCTGCCTGGTTCCCTGCAACCTCACTTTTCGCAGTGAGGGAACTGCCAGAAGGCCCTCTGCGCCGGACCTCAGGCAGAACAATGGGGTTACCCTCATCATTTTATCTTGAGATACTGCATCTGTTGAGTCCCCCTTGCTGTCCCACATGTAGCCTTCCTTCAGCATCCACCACAAATACCACTGACGCTCCTGGGACAACTTACTGAATTTCTGAACCTTAAACTAGAAAGGCTAATATCACGGGGAGAAAATGCTTAATTCAAACGATTTATGGTAATTCAACATTTTGAAAGTATCTGATTAACACAGCAGGGGCACGCTGCTCTTAATAGTCTGCATTCTGAAAAACAGTAATCACTGGATACATATTCTAATGTGATGATATAGTGAAAAAGTCCCTTGACTTCCCCTGCCTGCTCAAAATGGAGATGCACACATTCAGTCTGCAGTCTGCATAAAAATGAGTCTGGCAGGTATTTGGCCAAAATGATGGGAAAGTCTGTCTTGCATCGTTGAAGGTAACCAGATTTTCTTTTCGTTCAGACATTCTGGAATGCCCCACTTTTCCTTAGGATGTCCCTATTTCCATCAGAAAAATGTCGGAGGGGACATTTCTATTTTCATCAGAAAAATGTTGGAGGTTCTGGGGGTTTGTGCATTTAGTTGCAGGAGAAAGGCACGATTTCAGCATATTCCAATTGCTGTTGCTTCTCAGAACATGCAAAGTGGCCCTTAGATAGATAGCTGGCTCTTAATCAGTTATTATTTCAGTGTTCAGAGCTAGCGGATGAAAGTCCAGTCATTTTCTTAAGCCATATTAGCGTAATGAGCCATATATGGGTCCCTATAGTCTTTGTATTTATACAGCAATTTCCTGATTAATACCAATTAATGACACATCAGTGCACATTGGAAATGAATGGTGATCATTCAGCCCTGTTAATGGCATTGCACCCAAGCCAGGGAGAATAAGCTGAGTAAACAAGTTTGAGTTCATATTTTTAGCTGCGCTGTGCTGCAAACATGTGCTTAACACTCCTTTGAAATCACTGGGACTTAAACGGGGTTAATCTTGGCTGCACCGTGCTTAAAATGTGTGGTGTTAGAATTCAGAAAGTCTCCAATGGGCTGGCCCAAGACATTTTGGCACCTGAGGCAAACCACGAAACAGCACCCCTCCAACAAAGGAAGAAGGGGGGGGAGTGACATTGGGAACAAGAGGGGGGGGTCAAATCAACCTTACCTGAAGGTTGAACTGGGAATCAAAGGTGGGTATAGACCCCAGGAGACCCCAGAGGGCAGCCATAGGGAGGAGACCAGCAGCATTTCCTATCTGCCAAGAGGCCACTGTGGCCAAGTCTCCCGCTGAAAAATGCGGCATCAGCAGTGGTGCGGTACCAGACGTTGCGTAGAAGCAACTTCCGGGGCCGCTCTTCCCATGTGTGGGCACCAGAAATCGGGCAGAGCGGCATCGGAAGTCGCTTCTACGCAGGCCACCACCAAGATGGCTGCCGGGCATGCATAGAAGCAACTTCCAGTGCCACTCTGCCCGGTTTCCGGTGCCCACACATGGGAAGAGCAGCACCCAAAATGGAAGCTCCCTGGCAGGTAGGAAATCGGGGGATTTCCGGGGTTTTTCTCCATTCGGGAGAACAGCAGGAAACGGGTTAAAATCCGGGGGTTTCCCCGCGAAAAACGGGATACTTGGCAGCTAAGCACTGTGGAGGCAGCATGGGTGCTGCTGCTAAGGAAACAGCAGATCTGACCTCCAAGGAGCATGCTGTAGCCACTGCTAGCATTGCGGATCCTGCCACCAGGACCCTGTGGATCCTGCCACCTGAGGCCATCATTACACCTTGTCTCATGGTTGGGTTGGCCCTGGAAAGCATTGAATGCACACTCAGTCTTCATTGGGCTGTTTTTGAGGGGCAGGGCACCCACTTTAAGAGAAAGGCACACTTGGCAAACCCTCACCATGATCAGCCCCTGCCCAGAAACCAATGCCCCCACTGTGGAAGGACGTGTGGATCCAGAATTGGCCTCCACAGTCACTTACAGACCCACTGTTAAAACTGTGTTTATGGAAGACAATCTTACCCAGTTACAGGTGATTGCCAAAGAGGAAGAAGAAGACTTATTTTCTAAATATTTTTTTTTTGTACTTCAACAGTTTTCAGGATTTCTGTGAGCATGCCCTTGAAGATTGGGAATAGAATAAAACTTTACTACTTTTTCTGTGGTTTCGCTGAGATTGCCCCTAGCACCTGTCAGGATGCTGTCAGCGGCTCCCGGCTGGTTGCCCAGGAAAGTAGAAAGACAAGACCGCCCTTTCTTAATTCAACATTACAGAGAGGGGCTATAGAACCCAGCCTCTTGGATAATGGCATTGTGCCAAGTGAATCTCCACCCACCGTCTCTCCCACTTCTTCATTTAACATCATCACCTCCTCTACGGGTGCTGCTACTTGCCCTCTGTCTTGGAGCTCTTTGCTCTCCTGCTTTTAAGGCTTGCCGGGTTCTGGAATTTTTTGTGGCTAAGTCTTGTGGCAATGCACCACCCCAAGTCCAACGGCACAGATAGAACCCTAATACTTCGCTGCCTAACCAGGGATTTGGGGATAGAATCAGTTCACACGTTCATAGTGAGTAATGTTCAGATGTTGAGTAATCCGGTGGTATAGAGGCATGCGTGAACCTTGTGTCAGCTGACTCTTCTGAAACTCACTCATATCAATATTAGAGGCCTGGGAGAGGCCAAAGCTTCTGATTCTGTCCTCCATGTCTCATCCTTGGTGTGGAAAGCCCATTACTGTTCCTTCAAAAGTAATTTCAAAATGCAAATAGGCTTGCTAACAGATTTTTGTCTCAGAGAGATTGTCAATTTCCATGCCCCATGCTCATTTATTTTTCATAAAGAATGAAATATGGGGCAGAGATTTATTTGTTGACAGTTATCAGCAGTAACTCAGCCTCAACATTGACCTAAATTTTCCCTGCTCAGAAGCAGTGAAGGAGAAAATAATGAAGGCAGTGTTATTTCGGAGATGCAAAAACTTGAAATTGTCAGAATTTATTCAAGCCCCTTGAATGTCAGAAAGTTCAGGGCCTCAGGTTTTAATGTCCTGAATGTGGCAACAGATTCTGATGTATAGGATTTTATTTCGCCACTGCCACCGACCTCACATTGCAAATGCATTGGTGGAAGGGCTCTTCCGTGTGTTTGTATCATATAGGCTTAGCAGCCTCAACTTGGAAGTACCAGTTCTACTCAATAAAAGCTAAGAGTTGCTGGGAAATCCATTACAGAACTATTATTATTATTATTTATTATTTATACCCCGCCCATCTGGCTGGGTTTCCCCCGCCACTCTGGGCGGCTTCCAACAAATACAAAAATACATTAAAATATCACAGATTAAAAACTTCCCTAAACAGGGCTGCCTTTAGGTGTTTTCTAAATATCAGGTAGTTGTTTATCTCTTTGACCTCCGACGGAAGGGCGTTCCACAGGGCGGGCGCCATTACCAAGAAGGCCCTCTGCCTGGTTCCCTGTAACTTGGCTTCTCGCAGTGAGGAAACCGCCAGAAGGCCCTCGGCGCTGGATCTCAGTGTCCAGGCAGAACAATGGAGGTGGAGACGCTCCTTCAGGTATATAGGACCTGAACTACAGTTCCCAGCACCCTTAACATACTACAGTTGCCAGGAATTTTTTTCTTTGTTTGGCTGGGAGAGACAAGGTCCACAACAGTTAAAGTGGCATAGAGAGTGCTTTAAACATATGTTGTAGATGTTGTTGTGTATTAAAGTAATAGCACAGCCAAGTATGTATTGTAATATAGAGTTTATTGTATTGTATTACAGAGTTTATTTGAGTGTATAAGTTCCAGCGGGAACATATATCATTTGCTGGTTCAGAGTGCAGGATTTGGATCCGCTGCTGGATTGGTTTACGCTGGAGGGAATCCTTGCCATTGGTTCCCGCCAAAATGTATCTTTCCCCTGCTAGTTCTCTGTTACTATATAAGCCCCAGTTTTCCCCATTCCCTGGGTTCTGGCTCTTACTTGTTCTTTGAAGTAAAGAGATGTTGTACCAGATCCTCGCCTCCTGTTTCTTATTTGCACTGAGCTGAAATCACTGAAGACCCACTACACAACAGATGTGACCTTAGTCACTCCTAAATATGTTGGTTTGAGAATAGGTCTCACTGAATTCTGTGACATTTATCCTCAAGTAAGCACACCTGGGATCCAGAAGTGCAATCTATTTGTTGCTTTCAGCAGGCTGGAGCCAAAGCACATGTGCCAGGTTTAAATAATCTGCTCCAGGGTTTCATAAAGGAAGCTCCCTCTTTCTTTGGATCTGCCCACACCATGTTTGAAAATATATGAAACTTTCCAAGATCAATCAAAGCTTTGACCGCTGTGTGGTGCATTAAACACTTCTTATATGAGCCCGCGGAGAAGATAGATTTCAGCTTCATAAACAGCCTTCAAAACTCGACTGGTTTCTGTTTTCCTCCTTTGGTGAGACTTTTATTTAGAAAGCAGGTAAACACCCGCAAGCAATAATTAGAGCCCTTTGTGTAGCTTTGACATCTCACTAGGAAACACGACTTCCCCGCTGCTGGTTTTCAGGGAGCGAAGCTGATAACAATATGGCTGCCTCTGAGTGCCCACTCCCCCCCAGGTTAAGTTGGCAGGGAGCCCATTTGCCACACATACTTCTTCCTCTTCTTCTTCATTGGCCTCCACAGTCACTTACAGACCCATTGTTAAAACCGTGTTTATGGAAGACAATCTTACTCAGCTACGAGTGATCGCCAAAGAAGAAGAAGGCAGGGAGCCCATTTGCCACACACACACACACACACACACACAAACACAAACAAAAACACTGCAACTCCTTGCCAAAACACTCCCATTTCCTGTTTTCCCTTCTCCTTTCTGTGATTATGGCATACCTTCCAACTCCCAGTTAGAAAAATCTGGGATCAGCAGCGCCGGCACCGGAAGTCGCTTCCAGACATGCGTAGAAACAATTTCTGGTGCCGGCGCTGCCCGATTTCTGGCTAGATATAAGGACTGCCCTTCTCTTTTCCTAACTCTGGGGTCTTCTGGTGGCAGGAGAGGTCCCGGTGGGGGGGGGAAGGGGGAGAGGCAGGAAAGTGAAGAATTCATAAACAGGGTTAAGAGATAATAAAATGCATATAAATATGATAGAATAAATTGCTAAAGAGGATTGGAAATGGAAATCAGATGGGGGGACACGGGGAAGTCCACATAACAATGATAAAAATTGAATTCATATTAGATTGGTATTTTTTGTTTGTTTTATATTATTTTGTATTGTTGTGTTGGGTATTGTTGTGTTTGTTTTTGTAATCAATTCTGTAAAAAAAATTAAAAATAAAACAAAACAAAAAACGGGACATCTCATTTTCCACCTTGCGAGAGCACATGGCCATTTGAGACGCCTTGCTCTTGTGTGATTTCGTGCTGAGACAGGCCCAGTGGCTGGGAACCACAGGAAGGGGAGTGCTCTGTGCACGGGTTCAGGACCTGCTTGGGGGTTTCCTATAGGCATCTATCTGGTTCGTCATTGTGAGAACAGGATGCTGGATTAGATGGACCATTGGCCTGATTCCAGCCGGTTATTCTCATGTTCCTAATCATTCAAATTATCACTGTCAACATTGCCTGTTATTATAACTTGAAAGTAGCACCAACACTGTTGGCATGAGTAGGAAACAGAGGAAACTGCCTTAAAGTGAGTTAGACCATTAGTTCATTTAGCCCAGTATTGCCAACAATGACTGGCCGTGGCCAAGGCTTCGGATGGCAGTTTCTCCCAGCTCTACCTGGAGATGTGGAGGGACCAAACCTGGGATCCTGTGTTTGTTAGGCTGCGTACAACAATACATTTAAAGCACATTAAAGAATTCTGGGAACTAGGTTTGTTAAGGCTGTTGGGAATTGTAGCTCTGTAAGGGAGTCGTCCGCAACTGGACCTAATGGTCAGGGGTCCCTTTACCTTTACCTTAAGGGACAGATCCCAGGATTCTCTGGGGGAAGTTATGTGCTTTAAATGTACGGTGTGCGCACAGCCTTGGATTCTACCCAGTGGGAAAAGGATACACAAATAGTAACAAGTGACCTTAATAAGTAAGAGGAAGATTGAAGGACAATGAAATGATGAATTATGAATCTATGTTTTAAAAGTTTCATTTGTATGTTTGAAAGCATTCAGAAAAAGACTTGCTTTGATGATTTGCACCTTGCATTTAATAGAATTCGAAGCACTGTGATTCTCTATTTACAAAGAGAGACAGTGACATGTCTTTCTCACGTGAAGACACCTGTTGCTGTTGTTTTTTTAAATCTCTTTGACGGTTTTGTTTCCCTGGGTTTGTTAAAGTAAAGAAGAAACTGAAGAAAGCAGGAAGTGCAATATGAATTGGCTCTAAATACAGGTATGAGGGAGTCCGGCAAGATGACCAGTATAGAATTGCCAACGGAGTAAAATTACAAATTCAGTGATAAAAAGAAAACAACCTTGCCTGTTTAAGATCAGAGTTAAGGCTCTCTCCAATCGGACCAAGCTCCACAAACCTGTGAAACTTGGAAGCAAATGGGAATTAGTCCCATTGATTTCTGAGTAGACATACATTGGCATGTCCCAAAGCTTGCAACCTTGCTCTTTTCATGCAGAAGTCTGAAAGAAAACACCAGGAGATAGGAGTATTCTCATACTTTTTCAAAATATTGTAGGATAGTTTGCTAACAGAGGATGTCATCTTGCTAATGTAATTTTGTATTAGTCATACTTGCATATTGAGTTTTCACTTTACATATTGTAATTCATATTTGATCTCATTACTACACTTTCCTAGACCACCCTGCCCACTGGGGAGATGTTAGGCAGAGTATTTAGCCTAGTTTTATTTTTCAATTCATGCTGTTCCTCTCAGAGGTGTTGTTAAGCCAAGAGTTTGATGTTTTATATTTTTAATCATTCGTTTACCTCAGAGGGCTCATTATGCCCTGGTATTTGAAGCTGTGTTTATATAAACTATGCATCCATTACATATAGTTGGATATTTTGTGGGTAAGTACTTCTTATGAAGAAGGAATTGTGGAGGAAAAGAGATTGAACATTGATTACTGAAGGAAGGCAGATCCATCACAAAAAGGACTCATCAGTGGCCGAAGGCAATAGAAGTTCTTTGTTCAGGGACAGGGAACCTGTATCCCTTCTCCATGTTGTTGAAACCCAACATTCATAATCCTCAGCCAACATGGCCAATGGTTGGGATAAAGAGTGTTGGTGTTCCAAAATATCAGGAAGGCTGAAGTATTTAAGAATGATAAAAAGAAAGGATTTGCATATGAAACTTCAAACTTTCAGAGAGAAATACTGTTATCAAAAAAGTTACAACATATTGTTGGAATGGGAAACCAAGGATGAAGAGGTCAAATGTCTTACGATAAAGTGGGCAAAAGATGTGGGACACAATATTGTATGACGATGAATGTGTGGGCAGGATTTGACTTAGTACTCCGTTAAGCCACAGTACTAGGATGTAATCCGGTTTAGTCTCATTTGGAGCCAATAGATTAAACTCTTCAGGACAGCTGGGATATGATTGGCCAGTAAAGACAAATAATACAGAGTCGTTCACAGAGATGAACAGTCTCCATTTAATCCCTACCATCTGCCTCTGTATGCAGGGATTACATGAAGTAGTGTCTTGTAGGAACTAGCACAAGCTTCTAAG
Source organism: Zootoca vivipara (assembly GCF_963506605.1). Lineage (NCBI taxonomy): Eukaryota > Metazoa > Chordata > Lepidosauria > Squamata > Lacertidae > Zootoca > Zootoca vivipara. The sequence continues at coordinate 122,278,152 of NC_083276.1, read as the reverse complement.
ACTTCCATGGTAGCACTTTTTGAAACCATAAGGCTCAGTCCGAATAACAAATCTGTGCAAGGACACCTACTATGGCAACAGAACTTTATTCCTTCTCCTCCACCATGCAACCCCACCCAAACTGGCTGGGTGGGGGTTCAGGAGAACGCTAGAACAACACACAGAGGGAGGAGGTGGGAAATTCAGGCACACAGAAACGGAGTTGAATTCCTCCCAAAGGGTTGCATCCAGGGTACTCAGGGTAGACCCACTGGAATTAATAGACCTGATAGTCATGTCCATTGATTTCAAAGGGCCTACTCTGAGTAGGACTAGCACTGATGACCTTCCTCTATCTCAGAACAGTAGCATCGCTGCAGGACGAAAGCTTTTAGCACCTCTCCATTCAGTCCCTGTTGTGAGGAATCACTACCGTGTTTCTCCTAAAATAAGACACGTCTTATATTTATTTTTCTTTTAAAAAAATACATTGCGGCTTATTTTCGGGGGATGTCTTATTGTTACGTATGGTACGGGGCTTTCTTGCACCGCCCGCTGAGCCTGCTGCTGGGTCCCAGGGCTTCACGCGGCACGGCTGTGGCTGCTGCCGGCTCCTGCCGGGTCCTGCAGCATCGCGCGCCGCCCGCTGCTGGGTCCTGGGGCTTCACGCAGCGCGGCGCGGCTGAGGCTGCTGCCGGCTCCTGCCGGCTCCTGTGGCTTCGCGCGCCGCCCGTTGAACCCGCTGCCTGGTCCTGGGGCTTCGTGCGGTGCGGCTGAGGCTGCTGCTGCTGCTGGCTCCTGCGGCTTCGCGCGCCGCCCGCTGCCGGGTCCCTGGGCTTCACGCGGTGCGGCGCGGCGCGGCGTGGCTGGGGCTGCTGCCGGCTCCTGCCGAGGCCTGCGGCTTCGTGCGCCGCCCGCTGAGCCCGCTGCTGGGTCCCTGGGCTTCACACGGCGCGGCTGGGACTGCTGCCGGCTCCTGCCGAGGTCTGCGGCTTCGCGCGCCGCGCCGCACCGCGTGAAGCCCAGGGACCCGGCAGCGGGCGGTGCGCGAAGCCGCAGGACCCGGCAGGAGCCAGCAGCCTCAGCCGTGCCGCGCGAAGCCCCAGGACCCGCTGCTGGGATCCTGGGCTTCATGCAGTGCAGCGCGGCACGGCTGGGGCTGCTGCCGGCTCCTGCCGGGTCCTGCGGCTTTGCGCGCCGCCCGCTGCCGGGTCCTGGGGCCCGTTCAGCCGGAGCTCCACGCGTCGCTGTGCTGGGGCTCCCGCTGTGCTGGGGCTCGGCGCAGTGCGCGCTGCTGCGTTTGCCGGCTCGCTCTGGGTCGTCCCGCTGGCTCCCCCAACACGTCTTATTTTGGGGGGATGTCTTACATTTTTTGGCCTTCAAAAGATCGTGCCATGGCTTATTTTAGAGGCACGTCTTATTTTAGGAGAAACACGGTATGTAGAGGGTACTCGGTTGTATAATGGCACATTGGGAAATCCTTTTCCAAACTTGAGTTTGCTGTGGATTCTAAAACTGAAGCCCTGCATGTTTATTCTGAAGCGATTCCTATTGAAAAGGTTTCTCACTATTGGGTGGTTATGGGCTTGGGTCCTAGGGGCACAGAATTTGGAATTTACCAATCCTGTATTTTGAGGGTATATTTAATCGATGGATTCCCCAGTCACCAAGATGGTTGCTGTTGTTGCTCTGTAGACACAGGATTTCTACTTCTGACAGAAGTTGTGTCTCACATAGGCAGCTGAAATTAATCAGATACGGCTTTATCCCTTCCTGCTTATTCACATTGGGGAAGCACAACTGTTGTTGACATGTCAAGTATTTACTGGTGGGCAAAATTAGGAGGATTATGATGTTTTAGGAATGCCTTGTTTTGGGTTTCCTCCATCCCTTTGGATGCTTCTGTTTTGCCTGGCTTGAGGGTTTCGAGGAGTTTTATTTGCTCCAAGCTATCCTGAATGCTGGCTCTGCAAAGAGCACATTGAAATAAAAATCTGCTCTATGATTTATCACCAACTTGCCTAATTAAATCAGCTCTCCTGCTTTCCCCGGCGCTGTTAAGGATAAATTGTTACAAGTCTGCAATCTGCTAAGAACAATCATATAGTGTATTAATTGTTGTTTCCAGGGAACTTAAATGTATGAGAGATTTGGTGGAAGCAGAAAGCTTAACTCTCCTGCTGGCAGGAATGAAAGTTCTCAAATGATTTCATCCCGTACATATTGTATGGTTTCATATATAATCCTATCAATCAGCCCTTGCCCCTTGTTCTCCCACATTTCAATAACAGCCATAAAAGATCCAAAAGGCCCATTAGAATAATTTTATTTTTTTATTTTGGGGTTCTTCATAATCAGAACATTTTTCTTTTTCTTTTTTTAAAAAAACCCTAATAGCCTACTGTGTATTAAAAAGTACTGCAGACAAAGCTCAAATGCCATAACTTAGCAGGCAGCCCTATAGATATAGGAACTAGATGTGAACAGTACAATTATTTCATGTCTGTCTGCTGACATAATAATAAATTAACAATAAAAGGCCCTTGCATTTCATAACCAGTTAGGGCCACAATTGTATGTGGACTTCTTTGCATGAAACCAGTGTAACACCTGTCTAATTTGCTATTCTATTTTGCTACCAAGGAGTGTGGTGGAGTCTCCTTCTTTGGAGGTCTTTAAGCAGAGGCTTGACAGGCATATGTCAAGAATGCTTTGATGGTGTTTCCTGCTTGGCAGGGGGTTGGACTGGATGGCCCTTGTGGTCTCTTCCAACTCCATGATTCTACATGCCCTTCCCCCTGCAGTGCACACAGCCTGCCCTGGTGCACGCCTGCCTGCCCTGGGCACCAGCAAACCCATGCTATGCCACTGTCCAGAAGCATGGATATACAGTGATGTATACCACTCTTCAAAGCAAAGATGAAGAATTTCATCCAAGTCCTTTATGCAATATGGACAAATTAAGCCTCTGTAGGCCATATGGGGATCAAATGCAGATTAGTTGTAACCTCCATTTTCCTACAGTATATATGTGATGTGAACTGATATTTTGCAATCTGAACTTGCTATAATAGTGTCTGAAGATCTGGATTCAGTCGAAATAGTTCGTTCTTCAGGCTCACCATAGCTAGAGACGTTTTCCTTTGTAACCACATTTCATCACTGCTATAATGTCTCTATGTTGTAACACTTCGAGCAATTTTAATTGGGAGATTTTTCTCTCACTCTTAATTTATGATTCTATGACTCTAAACAGCATGGATAGCGACCTGCATTGATAGAAGAAATTTAAAGTGGAAAAAGTCAAGGCACAGGAACATTGTGACTTGAAACAATTGTAGGGCATGACTATTGCAAGGGAAAGGTAATCTCTGGGTGACACTTTCATAAGATGGTTGTGTGTCCTATTTGATGAGGAAGTCCTCTAGTCGAAGGAGTTCTCTGTTTGTTTGGTCCAAGTCCCATTTCAAGGTAAAGCACCATAAGAAAAGAAAGCAGGAAGGTTCTTGAAGATGCTCATGAACACCTAGCACCTGGTCAGTGCACATTTGTGATGTTGGATCAGTGGGTTCCGCAAGCCTGAGACTGTCCTGTGATGTTATTGGTGGCGTCGACAAGGGCTGGTGACTATTTGCTGTGGTTGGGGCAATAGGGTGGGCGATTTGTGGCTTCTGGGCTGCGAGGGAACAGCGCTGATCAGATGGGTTAGCTCAACAACTGTGGTCCAACCCCCCCCCAAAGCTCAACAACTCTGGGCAATCTCTCCCCCCCCCCATTTTCTGAAGTTTGAGTCCCCCAAAATAGGGGGTGTCTTATACATGGGGGTGAGTTATACAGCTACCCTAATCAGCTCAGTTTGGTCAGTTTCCATATACTGTATATTCCTGCATATAAGACTACTTTTTAACCCAGGAAAATCTTCTCAAAAGTCGGGGGTCGTCTTATACGCTGGGTTGTCTTATTAATACAGCGAGTAAGGTATATCCCAAACTCTATTTTAACTGGAAAAGTTGGGGGTCGTCTTATATGCCCAGTCATCTTATACGCCGGAATATATGGTACATACCCTCCAACATCTCTCCAATGAAAATAGGGGTGCCCTATTCCATAATAATAAATAATAATATAAGAATAATAAGAATAATTTATACACTGCTCATCTGACTGGGTTACCCCAGACCCTCTTGGCAGCCTCCAACATTTATAAAAACATAATGAAACATTTAAATGAAACATGCAGGGCTGGCTTCCGATGTCTTCTAAGAGTTGTATAGTTACTTATCTCCTTGGCTCGAAGGTCAGATAACTCCATATGCTCCAACATTTCTCCGATGAAAATAGGGACGTCCTTAGGAAAAGCGGGACTGTCCGGGATTAGATCAGAAACCGGGATGGCTTCTGTAATTCTAGGACTGTCCCTGGAAAATAGGGACACTCGGTGGGTCTGCTATATATTGTACGGTATATCGTATCCATTGTTAGTCAATGTCAGGGACTGGGCAGAGGAGGAGGAATGGTGGAGACCGCCTCCCCATCCTGACCCTTCCAGGGAGGAGGAAGAGGAAGACAGGATAGATATACAACAGGGGGTTGAGGGAGGTCACAGCTCAGAGGCAGATGAGGGGAAAAGCTGGGAAATCATGGGAGAGGAGGAGGCAGGACCAGAATGGCAGCTGGATGACATGGTGTCTTTAGAAAGCATTCCAGACCCTTCTATCTCCCAGAACCTGGTGAGCCTTAAAAGTAGAAGAGCAAAGAGCTTGAAGACAGTGGGCACATAGCAGCACCCGTGAGGAGGCGATGATGATGACGAATGAGGAAGTGTGTGTGTGTGTGGAGATTCACTTGAGACAAGGCCATTATCTAAGAGGCTGGGTTCTTTAGCCTCTCTCTGTAAAGTTTGAAATAAAAAAGGACTGTAAGAAACTTTCCCTTGTCGTTATACTTTCCTGGGCAACCAGCTGGGAGTCGCTGACAGCATCCTGACAGTTAAAGACTTGGAAACAGGGGTGCCAACTCATGGGGAGCCAAGCCCTTTTGCCACCCCCCCATATTTTTGGGAAGGGGGCTGGCCACTCCAATGACCCAAAAAATCAGGGGGCGGAGTAGGCCGAGTGTGGAGCCAAGCACATTGCCTAGCTCAGTTGGTTACAGCGTGGTGCTGGTAATGCCAAGGTTGCAGGTTCGATCCCTGGATGGGGCAACTGCATATACCTGCATTGCACAGGGTTGGGCTAGATGATCCTCAGGGTCCCTTTCAACTCTACAATTCTGTGATTCTTTGATTCCTGCTGCGGAAGGGAAGGGGGGTCAAAGCAGGCATGGTGGCAGGAGGAGAGGGAGCTGCTGGCCATTGAAGCCAGGCTGCCGGTGAGTTTGGCTTGCCCCCCCCCCCCGACTCTTTTTGACATCCTGATGTTACATGTGCGATGTCAGCCCCCCCCCCCCCCACAAGCTGGGGCCTCTGCTTGAAAATGGATGGACTGTGAAATGGATCTTCACATTCCGCTCATCACTGTACTTTGGGTAGTGTCAAATATGGTTACTCTGCAATAGCAGATAATTTGTTTTGTGAAACCACGAGGGGAAGAGAGGCTGCGCTTCTGATAGCAACGTAAATGCTATGACTTTCTTTCTGGAACTTCTTGGATCCACACCAGATTTTGCAGGTGGATCTGCTGTATTTAAGGTGATAAAATCCTCTGCAGGCTGCTCTGAAAAAAAACTAGGCACATCTAGAGGTGAAATTCCAACTATGGCAGTTTGGAATCTGGTAAAGGAAAGCGCTGCAGATGATAATGGCCGAATGCAAGAAAGTTCTAAGAAGTAGCTCGTTCTTAGTGCGTATTTTTAGTAAGCAGATTTGGGAATAGCGCAAGGAATAATCCCCCAATGGCCAATTAAACTCTCTTAACCAATTTAACAAATACATTGTAAACAGGGAGCCGGGGATACTGTAAATAAGCATACATTTCGCAGTCGAATGTGAATAGCTAAGCAAAGAAAAAGCCACTTCAAACGTCTCGAATAAATAAGTTATAAGGTGGTGATGGGAAGAAACACCCCCCGCCCCCCAAAATTAACCAGCATAACAACAAATGTGATTTTCACTTGGATAACTATGCTCCGCGGCACTTGTCTTGGGGGGGGGGATATCTTCAAAGCTTTACTGGGGATCCCCCCCCCACTCTGCCAAACTTGGAGTTGCAATTATTTTATCGGTCCACACTTATCTTCAGACAACGGCTACCAGGCAGCTGTAAGAAGCTCCAAAGTTTGGAGTGCAGGGTGTGTATGTTTTAGGCATAGATAATCCTTCTTCCCTCCCTCACCTGTCTTCTCTTTTGGTCGGGAGGTTGATCCTTGATGTGCCAATGAAACGAAGCATCTGGCTCTCCCTCGCAGTGAGCTTTGGCGTGGTGCCGGCCCAATTTTTATCCTCACGAACGCCCCGCCGAGTGCGCAAACTGTGCCTCAATTAAAGAAGACTGAAGGGCACAGACGGCAGATGAGGAGCAGCATGTGCCGTGGGACTTGGCTTGACGAGCTTCCGTCAAGCAGGAAGATCAAGTGCAAAGCAGGCGACTGCGGATAATTCACTCATGAGCAAATATTTAATAAGCCTAGGTTCAGATCAAACAACAATGGTCCAAGGGGGCTTGTTTTCCTGGAGTGTTCATATTCCAGGCCGATTGAAGCAGTAGGTGTAAAACATGCAGCAATGCAGCTTTTCCCAACCCATGTGACTCTCTGTGGTGGTGTCTGTGTGGAGGGAGGGAAGGAGGCAAGAAGAGATGTGTATGTCAGAGATGGGAAACCATGGCTTTCCAAAGGTTGGACTACAAATCCCATAAACCCCAACCATTGGCCATGCTACTGTAGCTGGGGCTAGGATGGACAAGACTGTCAATTTTGGTTTCCCATTTTTTTGTGTGAAATTTGTTGTTGCTTTTTGCAAATTAGAATTTTACAGAGATATAGCAAGCATAAATCATAAAAACAAGTTTCCAGGGAATCTCCTGGACTTCCATCCTCTCCCTTTTCTCCTGCATCTTTTATGATGATCCAAATCTTTTATATCTCCATTGTTTCCAGAATCAGAGGTGTCTTTCCTATAGGGGCTAGTGGCTCGTTGCGCCAGGGCACCAGCCTCTCAGGGGCACCACAGCATTGGCGGGGTGCAACAAGCCACTAAGCCCTATGACTCCTCCTCCTCCACTGCCACCTCTCCCTTGGCCACAGGAATCCCCTCAGTTGCTCAGCCGCGAGACCCAGTTTCCCTCGCCACCTGGGAACTCCGCGGGCATGCACAGGTGGAGGCAGGAGTGGACCGGGGTGGACCAGCCAGCTGGCCAGCCGAGGGAGAGGGATGCTGCACCTGAAAAAAAAAGGAAAAGCTCCACCGCCCTGCCCTTTGGCCAAGCCAAGTCGCACCCTGTCAGGGGAGGGTGGGTGTGAGGGGACCTTTCTCCTCTTCGCAGCCCAAGCTGGGTGGGCAAAGGGCTTGCTCTTTGCGGTGCTCATGGGGTCGTAGGCGCGAGGAGCCTTGTTGCAATGCCTCCGGTTGCAAAAACCCACATTTGCCCCAAGGAAGAAGCGTCAGAAGTGTGGCGTTGTTTGGCCCACCCCTTTCCCTCTGCAAAGGGGATGACGGAAGAGGCGCGCTCTGCAATTCTCCTCCTTTGCCCATGTCGCTTCTTGCCTTTCTCCCTCCCCAAAGTGGAACAGGACATTGGCCAAACTCAGCCCAGCCCAGCAACAAAGCAGTTGCGTGAGATCCGGAGGGCTGTGAGAGGTTTTTTTTTTTTTAAAGGAGTCGTGTCTTGTGCGCAACGTCCGAACAGACAGACATGTGGAACATTGTTTTTACACGGGAGGCACCAAAGGCGGGCAGCTGGAGCAGCGCCAGCAGGAGACACCCTGCACGGCGGGTTCGTTTCACCACCAAGTCGGGCGGCGGAGCTGCTCTCTCTTGCCCTGGCTCAGGGTCCAAACAACGGCGCGCTCCCTGCGCTTCTTCCTCTTCGCTCCGCCTGGACGCTGACGCCGCCTTCTGTGGGCTGCGGCTCCCGGGGCCCCAAGTTCTAAATTTTGGGAAAGGGAGGGGTCGCTGGAGTGACCTTTGCGCCACGCCACTGGATTTTCTTAAGATGGCCCTGTCCAGAATTCACCCTTAAACTACAAGTGATATTCCAATCCTACTAACAAATTTAACTGTTTACAATGGTCTTTAGGTAAGTTATAAATTCTCGCCATTCCTTGTTAAAATTTTGGTCTTCCTGATTTCTGACTCTTCCGGACATTTTAGCCATTTCAGCACAGTCCATTAACTTTATCTGACATTCTTCTCTGGTAGGAACTTTATCTTCTTTCCATCTCTGGGCCAGTAACTTCCATGCAGCTGTGGTCACACACATAAATAGCATTTACTGCTCCTTTGGAATTTTGGCACCTGGAATTCCTTCAGACCAGTTTTCTTTTTTAATTTTAATTTTTAATAGATTTTTCATATGTTTTCACAGATTTACTTTACACACAATATATCATTCACTTGTATTTTTCTTTTTGACTTCCACCGCTCCCACCCTGATGCTTTTATTCTTATCCTTGATTTCTGCAGATACACACTGTGTATCTGACGAAGTGTGCATGCACACGAAAGCTCATACCAAAATAAAAACTTAGTTGGTCTTGAAGGTGCTACTGAAGGAATTTTTTTTATTTTTTTTTGACTCAGACCAACACGGCTATCTACCTGCAACTTGATTTCTGCGTTATACATGTTGCTAACCCTCCCCAACCCCTGTTCGCGATTTCATTTCGCTATAATGCTTTGACAGATAGTCCAAAAAGGTCTCCAGTTTTCCATACCTTCAGTTCAGTTTTTCACATTTCTGCCTCAAAAAAAGTCCCCATGAACGTTAATAAGCATTTTAGTGCAATTTTCTAATAATTTCTTATAATGGGCCAATGGCCCATACAGCATCCTCTTCTCACAGTAGCCAACCAAATGCCTTTCCCCCTAATATATACACACACCCAGCCCAAGCAATTTCCCCTAATACAGTACAATTTTGTCCATTGGGTGCTTTTTTCAGGCACATTTCCCCTTAATATGCACAGACGGAGTGCAAGGTTAGATTCCGGGTAAAATTTGGACCCGTCCTCTTTGTTTTAATTGGATCGTTCCCCTCCCCCATTTTTCTGATTATTTTGTGTAAGAATGCGCTGGCACATGGAAAACAGTATGTGCTACGGAGCTGAAACGTGCCCTTTTAAAACTGAGAAGGCCTGGTGCACTTGCCCATCATGGAACAGAGCATCTTTTTGTCTCCTTCCCCTTCCCTGCATTAGCAAATAATAATCAACCAGTTCTCTGCCGCTGCAAAATCTTCACTCGAGTGGCTACAAATAATCAGTCAAAATTTGCCTGTAATCAGCAGCTGCAGCACTCCGATAGGAGTCAAAATCTGGCTCTCCTGCGCAGCAATTTCCCCTTTGCTGGTCTTTTATTAAGAACAGTGGTTCCTGCTGTGAGGTTAAAGCACACCGATATATTCCCTTTCTCACATACTCCTTGAAATATCCTATAAGGTGCATGTGCTTCGGTGCCTTCTCCACTCTACTCCACATTTACCACATTTTCCCATATATAACACGCCCCTGTGTATAAGACGACCCCTACTTTGGGGGACTCCAATTTCAGAAAATGGGGGGGGAGATGTCGAAAATCACTGACCCGACTGACAAATCGTCGCTGCCACCGCCAATCCACAGCAGCCTTTGCCGCAGCCACCAGTTACCCACCCAATCACCGCAGAAAAGCTCCTGCTCGTGGATGGAACCAATCGGACGTCCCCCCCTATGCACTATCCGTGTATAAGACGACCCCAGATTTAAAAAAATTATTTAAGAGGGGGGAAAACCAACCTCGTCTTATACACGGAAAAGTACCGTAAGTTCATGTCATGGAACAAAGGCTTTCTGTGTCTTACCTCGACCAAATAAGAAGTCTCTTCCACGCTACTATTTCCCAGGACACAGGTTGCATACACTAATAAGACAGGACAAATTAGTTTGGGACTTTAATGGCGCTCAAACTATTTCTCTCCATGCCTTGTAGAGAGGTGGAATCAAGCATACCATTAACGATAGTTACCACCGCCTTGCAAACACTTCTGTGGGTTCTTTTAATGTGCTCGGATTCCAAGTGAAACTAATGGGACTACTAATTTACTTTAAGTTTAGCACATGCAAATGTTCTTTGCCTGTTCTTTGATTAGCGATTCATCTGACTTGCTGATAAGCCTCCTGCTCTATCGCCTGAGGAATTGTAACTGAGAAGTAGGCTTATCATCCAGCTTGGTCAAATGAGTCAAACCGTTGGGTGATCTGTACTGGCATCTGAAAAGGTGTCAACACTCTCAGCTCTGCCCATAATCCTCCAGGTAGGCCTCATGCAGGTTCTGTTCTTGCTCTACCCTTAAGCTACGGGATTTTTCTTCTTCTAGGTTTTCTCCACCCCCAGGACACCAGTCCTTGAAATAATAATTAATAATTAATAATAATAATAATAATAATAATAATAATAATAATAATAATTTATTTGTACCCTGCTCATCTGACTGGGTGGCCCCTGCTACTCTGGGCAGCTTCCAATATATATAAAAATATAACAAAACCTTCAACCTTAAAAAGCTTCCCTATACAGGGCTGCCTTCAGATGTCTTTGAAAGGTTATATAGTTACTCATCTCGTTGACATGTGATGGGAGGGTGCCACTACCGAGAAGACCCTCTGCCTGGTTCCTTGTAGCTTCACTTCTCACAGTGAGGGAGCCGCCAGAAGGTCCTCAGAGGTGGACCTCAGTGTCAGAGCTGAATGATGGAGACACTCCTTCGGGTATACAGGGCCAAGGCTGTTAGAGCTTTAAAGGTTTGAATTGTGCTGAGAAATGTACTGGAAGCCAATGTAGGTCTTTCAGGACCTATATATGGTCCCAGCAGCCGCTCCCAGTCACCAGTCTAGCTGTCACATTCTGGATTAGTTGTAGATTCTGAGTCACCTTCAAAGGTGAACATTCTAAGAATGGGGAAGAGCTGTATCTCAGTGACACAGCATCTGCTTTGCAAGCATACAGTCCCAGGTTCAATCCACAGCATCTCCAGGTATGGCTGGCAGAGACGCAGAGGGCGAGTGGGGGGCACTGCGAGTCAGTGCAGGCAATACTGAGCAGAATGGACCAATGGTCTGTGTTATGTATTCACTGGTCTGCGTTTGCCTGAGCTTGAGTCTGGACTAAGGAGTCTGAGCTCCTCTGTTCTGATTCGATACATGCTATCCAATCACAGAACATTGCAGGATTTGGGGCTCTGCCATTGGCCCTTAAACTCTGAATCACAATTCGCAGCTTGGAAGTTTAGACAGCCAATCACGTTGGGAGTGGGAGTGGCCCAGGCCTTCAGAAATGTATATAAGCAGTTGCTTTGCCCCTGTTACTCAGTTATGTAGTTCAATAAAGGTTCTTGCTGTTATCACTGTGCCTTGCCTCGTGGGAACCCACCTACAGTTCAGTCTGTTCCTATGGCTTCTTCTTGGACTGACCAAGCTTTGAACTGACTTGCTTCCTCCCAAACTGGAAGTAGATCAGTTTCATTTCCCGAGTCAGTCTAAGGGCTCATAAAACGAAAAGAGAAGACTCATTTCTCACAGCCAGCCCTCCTACCGCAGCACCCTCTCAACTACTTACATGCAAGGGGATTGTGTGAATGTAGCTTAAGTGAGCACCGCTAATCGTTCCAGATATTTTTTTTTTAAAAAAAATCACAAGAACAGCATCAACTGTTGGTTAAACTGGGCTGAAACAAATTGTCCTTTTAGGTTAAAGAATGTGTATTTCTGTTTGAAATGTGTATTTCTGTTTGAAAGTCTCTGTGTTTGTCTGAACAGATTGGGCAGTGCAGCCTTGCTATGATTGACTGTCAGGGGGGAAAAAAAGTTCTGTCATCAGAAACTTTCAGCAGCAGTATTGAATTTTCATTTCCTTCCAGTGCTGCTTTGGACAAAGATACGGAGAGCACAGAAGAAGAGAGAAAGAGGGGAGGGGAGGAAACCAACGAACGCGAAAGTCGAGCAGATAAGCACCCAATAGGTCACTGCTCCTAATCTAAAGAAGTTCTTAAGATTGGCGTTCCAAATTCGAAGCTATTTCCTGGGAAAGTGCTAAATCATTAAAAAGTAGCTTCGAATGAAAATGTCATATTTGCTGTAGCTGTAGGTGTGACTGTCAGAGCGCTCTGGGCGATGCGTGTTTCTTCCCTTCCTGCCTTTGTGCAACATTGTAAAGTCCAGAGAGAGTTCTTGCTTGATAGTCATCAACTTAACCAACTGTGGATGAGCTGGTTGGGCACCCTGGCCCAATACCAGTCAAGAAAATCAGATAAAGCAGTACGCATATTTGGCAATTTATTGCAGGAAGCTTCTTCACTAGCCTGAAGCATATAGCCGCAAGATAACCAATGTAGTGGGACGCGGGTGGCGCTGTGGGTTAAACCACAGAGCCTAGGGCTTGCTGATAAGAAGGTCGGCGATTCGAATCCCCGCGACGGGGTGAGCTCCCGTTGCTCGGTCCCTGCTCCTGCCAACCTAGCAGTTTGAAAGCACGTCAAAGTGCAAGTAGATCAATAGGTACCGCTACAGCGGGAAGGTAAAGAGCATTTCCGTGAGCTGCTCTGGTTTGCCAGAAGCAGCTTAGTCATGCTGGCACATGACCTGGAAGCTGTACGCCGGCTCCCTCTGCCAATAACGCGAGATGAGTGCCGCAACCCCAGAGTCGGTCACGACTGGACCTAATGGTCAGGGGTCCCTTTACCTTTACCTTTTAACCAATGTAGTGTCCTCAAGATATATTGGACTACAGTTCCAATAATAATAATAATAATAATAATAATAATAATAATAAATTATTTTGACCCCACCCATCTGGGTGGCTTCCAACAAAAGATTAAGAACATCAGTCATTAACATAGAACATCAGTCATTAACAACTTCCCTAAACAGGGCTGCCTTCAGATGTCTTCTAAACGTCAGATAGTTGTTTATTTCTTTGACATCTGATGGGAGGGTGTTCCACAGGGTGGGCGCCACTACCAGGGCTGGATTTAGGTTTGATGAGGTCCTAAGCTACTGAAGGTGATGGGGCCCTTTATAGTCCAGCTGTCCTTTCTCAACAACAAATTGTCACTGTTTTGTGTGTTGAATATACGCGATATGGTAATTTATGGACCTAATAGGTATCTAAAGCCATTTGCACATGCAGAATGTAGGCACCCTATATATAGAAACAGGGCCGGCTTTAGGGGTAGGCTGGGTGGCGCAGGGCACCAGGGCGCCAGGCCGGCAGGGGGGTGCCGCACAGCAAAGCTGTGCAGAAGCTGCGCTGTGCGCTGTGCCCGCCCACCAGGACAGGGGCGCCAGAGCAACCCCCACACCACAGCGCCAGGGCGCCCGACATGCTTGAGACGGCCCTGTATAGAAATGAGCAACCCAGTGATATTTTAGGAAGCAGGCTGGCAGGCAGGGCCCATTACCAACACAATACACTGTTGCTGTATGTAGGTTTCATTTTATATGTTTTTTATCTTATATTTTGGAAATGTACATCCAGTTTTTCATCTCCTTTAATTTTTTTTTGGGGGGCCCCCCAAGAGAGTGGGTCCCTAAGCTATAGCTTGTTTAGCTTATACATAATTCTGGCAGTGGCCACTACCTATCACCCTTGGGGCAATGTGGCATGGCCAATTGCAGATGAGAATTGTAGTTCAAAACAATGGGAGTCACGCCATACTGGGCAGGGCCTATTGGGTCAGCATTTGGAATACTGCTTCCCATTCCACTAGTGACAGCAGCTTTGTTGGTTACAAAATGGAGAACGTACGCGGCCTCATAAAAGCTTTGAGACCGTGATGGCTCTTCCATGAAGGCACCAGAGGAAAATCATCTTAATCGCTGTCTATTTGTTCAGCTGCCATGTCTGTGGAAAGGCAGAGCTGTGCAGCAGAGAGCTTCAAGTGGAAACAGGAGAACACAGAAACAAATGCAAAAAGGTGTAACTGATAGGGCTGAATGGATGTGCAAAGCAGAAGGATGCAAAATGCAGCTAATGAAGTTCATTCTTCTTTTTTAACCACATTCATTTAATGGAGGTTTCCACGGGCACAAGCAAGGCACCTCCACCTCTTCATTCTTCTGACTGTCTTTCTTTGTTCTGTTCTCATTCTGTTTTTTTAACTCACTTACCATCTCCACGCTAAAGCTCATTTCAAGATGGCACTTGGCATATTCACATTTTTCTTTTTAATAAAGAAAAGAGTGTTGCTATAATGCTTACGGATTTTCTATTTTCTCCGCCGCTACTTTTTTTTCCTTTTAGGTTGATGGAGGCTAGAGCTCTCATATTAGAGAAATACAGGTGCAACGTTGCTCAAAGATCGTTCTTTCCATTATTCATCAATGACTCTCTAATTGCATGTCTGAAATGGTGCTTTTTCCGACTACAGTGTACTAAGTGGGCTTGTTACCTTCCTTGGTTCATTGTAATCCATTTTATGGCTCTTGTTTCCCAAAATGTGAATCAGTTTACGGCTAGCTAGACTTGGGACTCAGCTGTTGTTGTTGTTTAGTCGTTTAGTCGTGTCCGACTCTTCGTGACCCCATGGACCATAGCACACCAGGCACTCCTGTCTTCCACTGCCTCCCTCAGTTTGGTCAAACTCATGTTCATAGCTTCAAGAACACTGTCCAACCATCTCATCCTCTGTCGTCCCCTTCTCCTTTTGCCCTCCATCTTTCCCAACATCAGGGTCTTTTCCAGGGAGTCTTCTCTTCTCATGAGGTGGCCAAAGTATTGGAGCCTCAGCTTCAGGATCTGTCCTTCCAGTGAGCATTCAGGGCTGATTTCCTCAAGAATGGATAGGTTTGATCTTCTTGCAGTCCATGGGATTCTCAAGAGTCTCCTCCAGCACCATAATTCAAAAGCATCAATTCTTCGGCGATCAGCCTTCTTGATGGTCCAGCTCTCACTTCCATACATCACTACTGGGAAAACCATAGCTTTAACTATACGGACCTTTGTCGGCAAGGTGATGTCTCTGCTTTTTAAGATGCTGTCTAGGGACTCAGCTACATTGGTCAAAAAAGAGAGTTTTGAATGATTTAAAAACATGCAACACCAGATGGTGCTGAAGAGCAAAAAAAAAATCCTTGTGATTTCCCATGGCGTTTCCCCCCTTTTGTTATACTGATTTTATTTCCGACTTATTTATAGCGCCCCCACCACCACATGTAGATCCACCTTTGCTCTCTGGATTTTATTTGACCTAGTATTTGATGTTCACTGAGTGAACCATATCTTCTTAACCGCTACTCCGAGGGGCTTGTCCTGTGATTCGCACAAACTTATCATGCCTTGGCCCCATGGCTCCACTGTGCCTGGACCTACAAATGTGGGCTCTCATTAATGAACAAGGCATTTCTAAAACGGCAACAATGAAGCATGGGGTGTACATATGGAGCTGTCCTGCCCCAGCATATCAAACCAGAAGCCACTGAATTGTGTCTTTCTCTGTGTGCGTGTGTGTGTGTATCAGAAGAGCACACATGTGCTTGGGCAGCCAGTCCCTCGACTGGGGTGGATATCTTTGAACCTGTAGCAGGAGTAACCTAAGTGGAATTAATGAAAATTTCACTCACAGATGACAGGGCTTAGTCTTGTCAGAGCATCTTCATACTCCACCGAAACACTAGAAACAGATGCTGCCACGTACAGCTGTGAAAATTTAATCGTTGCCTTTTTGAGTGATGCAGAGTAACAGCGCTGTAAGTGCCTTTGCCTACTTGGGCTTAGCTGAAACTGCACTGGAAACCAGGAGTCTCTTCCTCTCTCTTACACTTTTAACATGGCTCATAAAATATTCTTGAGCAGGATTAAGTAATGGAAAAATAATGGGTCCATTAAAATACAATGCAAAGATGTGGGACAATTTCATTTTGATGGGTCCACTGGAGCAGCAGGCCTCTTTATAATTTCATATCTAGCCCTTTCAACAGCTTACCATATGAAAAAGAAGAGCTAGGCCAGTGTTTCCTGCCCAGTGTGCCTCCAGATGTTTTGGGACTACAACTCCCATCATCCCTAGCTAGCAAGACCAGTGGTCAGGAATGATGGGAGTTGTAGTCCCAAAACATCTGGAGGCACACTGGTTGGGAAACACTGAGCTAGGCAACCACTCTCTCTCTCTCTCTCTCTCTCTCTCTCTCTCTCTCTCTCTCTCTCTCTCTCTCTCTCTCTCTCTCTCTCTTTCTCTCTCTCCTGTCTATCTATCTATCTATCTATCTATCTATCTATCTATCTATCTATCTATCTATCTATCATCTATCTATCATCTATCTATCTATCTATCTATCTATCTATCTATCTATCTATCTATCTATCATCTATCTATCATCTATCTATCATCTTTCTTTCTTTCTTTCTTTCTTTCTTTCTTTCTTTCTTTTTTCTTTCTGTCCCATTTCAAGCTTCTCTTCTTCCTGGATGGATAGAAATCTCCAGGAGCAGATTGTCTCAAGATCAAATTCCTATGTGGAAACAGGAAATTTGCATAGTGTTTTTGTAACATTTGTGTATTTTCAATGTTGTGTGTGTGTGTGTGTATGCATGTTGACGCTGAGGTGCTTATTTCTTGGACTTCATTTCCTACTACTACTGCTATTATGATTATTTAATAAACATATAAGCATACAGTCAACGAAAACATTCAAATGCATTTCACTTGAGTCTGTAATTAATTTATCACCTGTTTGCTCATATGTTAAAGTCTCACTTTCAGTCTTTGTTCTTTGTGTGTTCATTTGTCTCCAGGGCCAGATGAACTACATCCAAGAGTATTAAAAGAACTGGCAGAGGTGATTTCAGAACCACTGGCAATAATCTTTGAAAATTCCTGGAGAACAGGCGAAGTTCCAGCAGACTGGAGGAGGGCAAATGTTGTCCCTATTTTCAAAAAGGGGAAAAGAGAGGACCCAAACAATTACCGCCCAGTCAGCCTGACATCAATACCAGGAAAGATTCTAGAGCAGATCATTAAGCAAACAGTCTGTGAGCACCTAGAAAGAAACTCTGTGATCACTAAAAGTCAGCATGGGTTCCTGAAAAATAAGTCATGTCAGACTAATCTGATCTCATTTTTTGACAGAATTACAAGCCTGGTAGATGAAGGGAACGCTGTGGATGTAGCCTATCTTGATTTCAGCAAGGCCTTTGACAAGGTGCCCCATGATATTCTTGTAAAGAAGCTGGTAAAATGTGGGCTAGACAATGCTACCATTCAGTGGATTTGTAACTGGCTTACTGACCGAACCCAAAGGGTGCTCATCAATGGCTCCTCCTCATCCTGGAGAGTAGTGACTAGTGGGGTGCCACAGGGTTCTGTCTTGGGCCCAGTCTTGTTCAACATCTTTATCAATGACTTGGATGATGGGCTTGAGGGCATCCTGAGCAAGTTTGCAGATGACACCAAATTGGGAGGGGTGGCTAACACCCCAGAGGACAGGATCACACTTCAGAATGACCTTAACAGATTAGACAACTGGGCCAAAGCAAACAAGATGAATTTTAACAAGGAGAAATGTAAAGTACTACACTTGGGCAAAAAAAATGAAAGGCACAAATACAGGATGGGAGACACCTGGCTTGAGAGCAGTACATGTGAAAAGGATCTAGGAGTCTTGGTAGACCACAAACTTGACATGAGTCAGCAGTGTGATGCAGCAGCTAAAAAAGCCAATGCAATTCTGGGCTGTATCAATAGGAGTATAGCATCTAGATCAAGGGAAGTAATAGTACCACTGTATTCTGCTCTGGTCAGACCTCACCTGGAGTACTGTGTCCAGTTCTGGGCACCACAGTTCAAGAAGGATACTGATAAGCTGGAACGTGTCCAGAAGAGGGCAACCAAAATGGTCAAAGGCCTGGAAACGATGCCTTATGAGGAACGGCTTAGGGAGCTGGGTATGTTTAGCCTGGAGAAGAGAAGGTTAAGGGGTGATATGATAACCATGTTCAAATATATAAAAGGATGTCATATAGAGGAGGGAGAAAGGTTGTTTTCTGCTGCTCCAGAGAAGCGGACACGGAGCAATGGATTCAAACTACAAGAAAGAAAATTCCACCTAAACATTAGGAAGAACTTCCTGACAGTAAGAGCTGTTCGGCAGTGGAATTTGCTGCCAAGGAGTGTGGTGGAGTCTCCTTCTTTGGAGGTCTTTAAGCAGAGGCTTGACAGCCATCTGTCAGGAATGCTTTGATGGTGTTTCCTGCTTGGCAGGGGGTTGGACTGGATGGCCCTTGTGGTCTCTTCCAACTCTATGATTCTATTCTATGATTCTATTCTATTCTATTCTATGATTTGTCAATCAGTGTAATTTTTGCTTTATTAAATTAGTGTGTGCTGATCTGGGTAGACACACAAATAGTAATCTCATCCTGCATTCATGACTTGGTTTTCTTATCCAACATATGGCAAAACTGTATGCTAGTCATCAGTGGGAGGGATGGGAAACTTGGAGCGCTCTAGAAGCCATTGGGCTCCAACTCCCATCTGCTCCAGCCAGCATGACCAATGGTTAGGCATGTTGGAAATTGTAGTCCAGTGGCAATTGGAGGTCCACAAGTTTGCTACCTAGGAAACTGGGTGAATGGAAACAGGACTTTGGTAACACTGTTATCTCTCTTCTCCTCAATGTTAAGTATAGTGATTTAGTTTACTGAAACTGGGAATGCTTAAATGCATTACTATGTGTTTCATTCTGGAATGTTCCCCAGTAACTCTCATGTGATTGGTTAACTCTGGTCACATGGGAGGTATCTCATAATATTTTCTGTTTTGTTTTATGTGTGAGTGACTTGACCGTAATGGCTGCATCTCCATGAACACTGAAGAACAGACCAATAGAGGAGAGGAGGGCAATAGAGGAGAGGAGGGCTAATGTTTCTGTATGAATGTATGTGACAGACAAAAGTACAGAAGTTGATGTTCTCCCAAAGAAGCCGTAAGGAGAAGTCTGCTGAAAGGACAAAGTGGAAACCTCTCAGAAGGAACTTCATGGCCTGGCTGGGTCATGGGCAGAAGGCTGAGTTCAAATCCTGGAAAGAGATAAAGACACAGTTTGTTTGAATGTCGAAGGAAGAAGCTGCAATCCTCAACTAAGAAAAAATAAGCCCAGGCTTGGATATGTATGTAAATACTTTGCATATATTCTTCTTTAGCTACATGTTCTGCAAGTAAAAGCTCTTGAATATTTTAACAAGTATTTGGACATTGTTTTAATTCCAATAAAAGTGTCAGGATGGCACATGATGTTGGCTTCCTAGTTGCAATTTAGTTACTCTCCCAACACTCAGTACAGAAGAAGAAGAAGAAGAAGAAGAAGAAGAAGAAGAAGAGGAGGAGGAGGAAGAGGAGTTTGGATTTGATATCCCACTTTATCACTACCTGAAGGAGTCTCAAAGCAGCTAACGTTCTCCTTTCCCTTCCTCCCCCACAACAAACACTTTGTGAGGTGAGTGGGGCTGAGAGACTTCAGAGAAGTGTGACTAGCCCAAGGTCACCCAGCAGCTGCATGTGGAGGAGCGGAAATGCGAACTCAGATTATGAGTCTACTGCTCTTAACTACTACTACACCACACTGGCTCTCCAGATGAGAATCTTTAAGTGGCAAGTATTGATTCTTTGGGAATTCTAGGGATTTAGTCCCCGTTCAGATCTGGTCTTTTGGTTAATCTTCACTCGAGTTTATTGCAAAAACTGGAAAAGGCCACAACAAATCTGTGTTTGCCATGGAGCGTTCAGTCACCAGGAACCTGCAGCCAAATGGATCTCTATGACACATAAGTTTTTGAATTGAAAAAAAAATGTTTAAAATAACTTTTATCAAAAAGCCTGAAGCTTTTTTACTAGGAATTATTGGAAGGGAAATACCCCCCCCCCCCCAAATACAGAAATCTATTTAGGTATGCGACCACAGCTGCATGAATATTAATAGCCCAATGTTGGAAAGAGGAAAAAATACCCACAAAAATAAAGGCAAATGAAAGTAATGGAATATGCAGAAATGGCAAAATTAACTGGAAGACTCAGAAATCAGGACAATAACAAATTTTAAAATGAATTGCATATATATCAAAGCATTGTATACAAGTTGATACACCAGCAGGATTCTAAATAACATTTGCAATATTTTAAAGAAAGAGAATTAGATACGAATTTAATTTGGACATGCATGAATTAATAATGAAAATAATGGAATCATGGAACGGGTAGAGGGATTTGAAAAACCCCACATTTTGATGCTGTATTGATTGTATACATTGTTGTATTGATTGTATAAACAGCATGGAAAACGTTACAGCTATATTTAAACTTTTCTTTTCAATGTTTAAGTTTATATGATGTTTCTTATAATTAAAATTAATAAAAATACATAAGTTTTCAAACAGCTGTTTGTTGGCATTCACACTTTACATCTTTAAGTGTATACTTTCAAAATCCTACAACTGAAAGATGCAATGTGTGAAGTTGGGCTAAGATGTGGAAAAACTTTGAGAGCATATTATAATATCAGGTGTCCCTTCTTGGCTCTGAGTCTGAATCTATTATACAGAGCTTGTTCCATCCCTCTCACGCTCTCTCTCTCTGCATGACATACGGCTGAAAGCACATCTGGAATGATTCACAGTTTGCTGTCTCAGGAATTAAACACCTGCAAAAGTCGGAATCGAATCTCAATTAGTCTCGCAATACTTTAATACATTTTGGCAGCAGCAATTAATCTAATTTGTGCATTTCGTACAACTTCTTTCCCTCCCCTGAAAGTAAAAGGAAGAAAGAAATGTAAACAGTAAAAAAAAAAGTACCTAGTGATCTGGATACACAAGGTAGATCTTTATTTTCCTCTGGAATGTTTTTTGTATTTTTATAAATGTCATCCATCATTTGTAATGAGAGCTGTCAGGAATATTTAGCTGAGAAACAGGTACTTGATATGCTAATGGGGGTCTCTTAGTGAATTCATTTGGTTCTGCTGCATGACATTAATGGTCTTCATAATCTAATGAATGATGTGTGTTACAGAGGTGAGGCCAGGGGAAATGACATTCAGAAACTAGTGGAAGTATACCTATAGTATATTCAATATATTACACTCATTCCAGTTTATTTGCCTTTTTGTGTGAAGATATTCTGAAATATAAGCACCTGTGCTTTCACCAAAGGGGCCCACCCTACTTCTCTAGTGATAGGACACTATGGGGTCAGGTGGGCTGGGGTGGACTGTTCACAGCACAGTTTGGCAGCCTGTGGCCCTCTAATTCCAAAAGCCATCTGCAAGCAATCAGTCCAGGTATTTGCCATGAATAATAATAATATTTTTTATTATTTATACCCCCCATCTGGCTGGGTTTCCCCAGCCACTCTGGGCGGCTCCCAGCAGAATATTAAAAACATGATGAAACATCAAACATTAAAAACTTCCCTAAACAGGGCTGCCTTCAGATGTCTTCTAAAAGTCAGGTAGTTGTTTATTTCCTTGACATCTGATAGGAGGGTGTTCCACAGGGTGGGCACCACTACTGAGAAGGCCCTCTGCCTGGTTCCCTGTAACCTCACTTCTCGCAGTGAGGGAACTGCCAGAAGGCCCTCGGAGCTGGACCTCAGCGTCTGGGCTGAACGATGGGGGTGGAGACGCTTCTTCAGGTATACTGGGTCGAGGCCATTTAGGGCTTTAAAGGTCAGCACCAACACTTTGAATTGTGCTTGGAAACATGCTGGGAGCCAATGTAGGTCTTTCAGGGCCGGTGTTATATGGTCTCGGCGGCTGCTCCCAGTCTAGCTGCCGCATTCTGGATTAATTGTAGTTTCCAGGTCACCTTCAAAAGTAGCCCCATGTAGACCGTATTGCAGTAGTCCAAGCAGGAGAAAATTACAGCATGCACCCCTCTTGTGAGACAGTCTGCGGGCAGGTAGGGGCTCAGCCTGCATACCAGATGGAGCTGATAGACAGCTGCCCTGGACACAGAATTGGCCTGCACCTCCATGGACAGCTGTGAGTCCAAAATGACAGATGGACACGATCTGTCCCTCCCTTGGGATACTGCTTGCTGGGGAACAGAGACAGGACACCTCATTTCGCCCCACCCCACTGCTGCTGTCCCACCACTGCTGAAGCTTCCCTTCTCTGGGACACACAGTGGTACCTTCAAAGAAGCCAGGGCACCCGTGGGCTCCGGTGAGATCTCACAGAAGATCTTGTGGAGCACATGGGATGTCACGAAATCTCACCCCTAGTTAGCACTGCTGCCTCTTCTCCACCAACCCAGAGGCAGAGGAGTGGGTAGAACAGGCTTAGGGCCATCTTGATGTTCTACCACATGAGGCAGCTGCTTCCGCCTGCCTCATGGATGAGCCAGCCCTGGTGGGGAAGATGAAAGAGAGAGAAAGCAGGGAGAAGAAAGCAGGGAGAGGGAAGGAAGCAATGTGCCTCAGAGAGGGATGGGAGAGGCAGTTCAGTTTACACTTCAAGGCACACTTACCCAATCCACATTTTACAAAGCAATACACAAACCAAAATTTCAAATTCCTTCAAAATTCACACTTCCCAGAAATCCGTGCTGCACTTCTCCAGCCAAATAATGTGTACAAAAATGCCAACGTTAGGGTAAGGTGTGGATAAAAATGCATGTGTTAGTGGAAATAACATTTAAAATGCACTGTATTGGGGGAAATTGTCTTGCAAAAAAAGCAAACAAAAAAAACCCTGCTCCCATTTCTAATGGAATTCTACAACATCCCTGCTTACAGGTCAAAAGGAGCATTTTGACATTGAACCTAAATTAAAATTCTTGCACGAATCCTACTCCTCTCCTCCCCCCACCACTTGCCAGTGCTCAGAATGGCAGATTTGATAACACTTGACTCCTTCCATGCCATCTCACCCAAAGTACTATTAGATAGGGGGATTACGGCACCATCCCTATGCTGAGTGACTTGTTAGGACAGTTTCTTAACACCGCACTGAATTGTCACCTCATGTAATCTGTTGGAAGGTCCTGTAGGATGTTTGACTTGCTACAAGATTTTCGCAAGATCTATTTAATGCTGATAAGAGGAAGAGGATTTATCTAGAAAATAGTTACTCTTCCAATCCTGTATTATAAATCTAATCTTCCAAGAGCATCACCTCTGTGCTCTGCTCCCTGGCTGTGGAGTTGCTCCATGATTTATTATTTTTTTAAAAAAACCTGACCAGCCTCTCTTCTCCTATTAGCATCCTAATTCTGTCCCTTCACCAAAATAATTTGTTTGTTTGTCTGCAATGGGTTTGATCATGTTGATGATCTTTGATTATGGTGCTAACCTTTGAAACATTGTAAGATCCACCAACTAAAACCCATTTCGATGAAGGCAGTTTAGTCATAAGTTATGGGTCCCCTTGGTTACCATGCCTTCAGTTGTCATGTACACAGCCATTGCCTTGGGCCCATCTATCTATACTTCAAACACATTATCTTCATAGTGAACAATCATGGGTTTCCCTGAAAGTATCATGGGAACTGGAGATCCGTAAGAATGCTGAAAACTCTATTGCCTTTCCCATGGCTCCCTGGGTAAAGAGGAAATGACCGCCGCTAAACTAGTTTAAAGCTGTCACATAGCTACACACCCCAAGAAGAAGCTGTTCCCATTAAAAGTTCATTTGAGACATTGTCTGCACCTTCATGAAAAAAGTGATTATGTGAACCATCCCAGAGTATCATTGCAACTCCATGGACAATCATGGTAATCATGGCGCCGTTGTCAAGGTCAACATACTTAGCCATGGTAGCCCTTCATGTTGAAGGGAAGACTATATCTGAATACTAGTTTCCGGGGAACAGTAAACAGTGGTTGCCTATGTCTTGCTTGTAGGTTTCCCAATGACATCTGGCAGCCATGTGGATCAGAGCCATAGGGCACATCTGGGTGTAGAAGAAGAAGAGTTTGGATTTGATATCCCGCTTTATCACTACCCTAAGGAGTCTCAAAGCGGCTAACATTCTCCTTTTCCTTCCTCCCCCACAACAAGCACTCTGAGGTGAGTGGGGCTGAGAGACTTCAGAGAAGTGTGACTAGCCCAAGGTCACCCAGCAGCTGCATGTGGAGGAGCAGAGACGCGAACCAAGTTCACCAGATTATGAGTCTACCGCTCTTAACCACTACACCACACTGGTACACATGTACATGTGTGCATGTGTACACAGCCTTAATATCCATGAACTCAAAGCCTGGTTTCCTTTTCTTTGTTCAGCAATTGTATTCATGACAGGTACCTTGTTTGGGAATGACTTCCTGTTCAAGTTAATAATAGCATATACTGTACACCTGGGTATACAACCTAAAGTGATAGCACATTTAAGGCACATGACTTCCTCCAAGAAACCTTGTAATTGTAGTTTGTTAAGGGTGCTGAGAATTGTAGCTTTGTGAGGGCCAATCTACTGTCTTGGGATTCTTTGGGGGAAATAATGGGTATTCAGTGTGGGGTATGTACGGTGCCGTCAAGTTTTGAGCCCAGGGGAGTGAACTTACCCAGCAGTCGGGAACAACCAATCACTCATGATGACTGCTTTTACACCACATAAATCCAACCCTTGAATGTGGCTGATATGGAATCCATTTTGTGATTTGTGTACACCTGGTGAGAGTTATCTGTAATGCACAAGCTCACCCGTTCCTCCCATTTGGACTAGAAATCTATAGCTTTTCACTGTACTCTAGGATGGCAATTTTACAATAAGGATGATGAGCCAGCCCTTGCTCCTCAGATGAGCCAGCCCTTGCTAAGTGCTTCATTCAATCCCCCGATGGCATGCTGTAGCACGCCAAGGCGTTCATTGAGTTTCTGACTATTCCACGTCAAGCAGAAGACTAATGGATGGCTTTGATATCGGTTCCAATTTCCCCCTGAGTCTTACAAGTGATTGAAAGCATCTGCTGTTTGATTGTAATGTGGCACCCAGGGCGTGCCTGGAGGTGGAGGAAACATGGAAGAATTTTCACAGTGTGAACACACACCTATTGCATGCCATGTGACAAATTGGGGTAGTCTGCTCTCAGTGTGAGCTCAGCTTTGCCTCCCATTACACCTAATGGAAGGTAGTGGCTGGATGTTTGGAGGAGCATGCAGAAAGCAGCCTCTGATGAAAGCTTATCTCAGAGCCGGCACATCCCATTTTCCCTTTAAAAAAACCAAATAAAAGGTTCTTGTGGCCTTTTTGGCATGAACCACATTGAATCAGGATGAAAGGCTTAGCTAGTTTTAGTGGAGTGTTGATAGCCTGATAATAATAATACAATATATTATAATAGAATATAATAATACAATACAATACAATATTTAAGAGACTTGTTGGTTGCTGGGTGCCTCCAGACAGTTGATATTCTGCAGGAGGGATTCTAGAACGTACCAAAACTTTAGGTGTGCACATTTAAAGTGGATTAAAACACTCTGTTGCCTTAGTGCAGGCATCCCCAAACTGCGGCCTTCCAACTCCTTTGATCCCTAGCTAACAGGACCAGTGGTCGGGGAAGATGGGAATTGTAGTCCAAAACATCTGGAGGGCCAAAGTTTGGGGATGCCTGCCTTAGTGTAACAAATCCACTAAAAAACAAAACAAGAACCCAGACATTTTGAAGTTAGGAAACTGTTGGTCAAATGCACTGAAAAGTGTGGGATGAACATAAGCAAATCAGGATGGATGCTCATTGTCATAAAACTACCCCACTCAGTAAAGACAGGATATAGTTCAACAGCAACAACTTTATTATCTATATCTCACCCAGCCATTTTGGGCACCTTGCAACACATATAAAAACATAATAAAATTTCAAACTTTAAAAACTTCCCGATACAGGACTGCCTTGAGCTGTCTTGCAAAGGTTATGTGGTTCTTTATCTCCTTGCCATCTGATGGGCGGGTGTTCCACAGGGAGGGCGCCACTGCCGAGAAGGCCCTCTGCCTGGTTCCCTGTAGCTTCACTTCTTGCAGTGAGGGAACCACGAGAAGGCCCTCGGAGCTGGACCTCAGTTTAACCTCCATGTATGCTTTGTGCAAGGAGATCGGGATGAATGCTCAACAGATAGGTCATTTGGAGGAGCCTATTGATTGCTTCCTCGTATCCTATGGATATTTGTTTCCTATGGCTGCACTTTAACATTGCTTCCTCCTGTGACTAATCACTTTCTGGAGGCAACGTGCCAACTTGGTATGTGTCCATCCATTTTTTATTTATTTTTTTGCCCGGGGATGCAGTTGCTGTATGTTTCATGAGGTTAAATTATTTATCGACGCTGTTACCTTCTGGAATAATGCGAATTGCAATTAAAAAAGAGAGAGAGGCTGTAGCATGTTAAATGCTCCAGAGCAATGGGCTTGTACAGCATTTATAATTCACAGCACTTCCATGTTGCATTTTATCTTCAAAGCGTCTATATGAATGAGAGCATACTGCGAAAAGAAGCAAAGCCTCGGGCATGCCAGCGAGCTATAGTCAATGGAACAGTCAACAGCTTGGCTAAAAGACACAAGTGAAGATTTAAACCTCTGCTAAAGCTGTGTTTGGATCAGAGAAACCAGAGAGACCCGGATCCCTTCAGGACACTCCATTCAGCTGCTCTGATCCTGGGAGTCTCTTAATGTCGCACACAAACAATCACTCCTTTTAATCCACAGTGAAGAATCACTCTCTGTCTGTCTGCCTATAACTCTCTGCAAAAACCAATCTCCCAAATTTTGTCACATTTGGAGTGACCAAGAAAGAAGAACCTCACCCCTATGAAGACAACAGGAAGTGGAGCTGTGCAGATAAGCATAGGTTTGATCTTTATTTGCAGAAGTCTCCAGATGGAGGGAGCAAGTTTGTTTATATTTATCTATTTACCTATTGTGTCTGTATATCCAAGGATCTCAATGTGACACACGTGGTTCTCCACCTCCCCATTCAATCCCTCACAAGGTAGCCTAACCTACCTTGTTAGGTTGTTACCTTACAAGGTAGGTTAGGCTGAGGGGCAGTTACTGGGCCAAGGTGAGCTTCATGGTCAGATGGGGATTTGAACTCTGATCTCTCAGGTCCTACTCGGACACTCTAACCACTACACCACACTGAAGTCCCACCCATCTATCTCTAATAAAAAAATTCCTTCAGTAGCACCTTAAAGACCAACTAAGTTTATATTTTGGTATGAGCTTTTGTGTGCATGCACACTTCTTCTGAAGAAGTGGACAGGTATCTGAAGAAGTGTGCATGCACACGAAAGCTCATACCAAAATATAAACTTAGTTGGTCTTTAAGGTGCTGCTGAAGGAATTTTTTTATTTTGCTTCGACTCAGACCAACACGGCTACCTACCTGTAACCATCTATCTCTGTTATGGTTTTTCAGTTTGACCTCTTCCATGCCTTTCAGCGCTGCAGATCTTACTGGTTTCTGCTGTTCTTTCACATCTCTCCTTCCTTGTTCTGGTGGCTGACACTCGTTGACTTGTGCATCCTTGTTTGGCTTCTCCACCCTTCCTTTGCCTTCTGATGATTTGGAGTCAGAGACTGTGAAGAAAAGATCTCTTATCTTTTCTTTCCTCCCTTGTCCCCACTCCAGTGTTGTGCTTATGACAAGGATGGTGGAACCTGCAACTCTTTAGATGTTGCTAGACTTCAGCTCCCATCACCCCAACTATTGACCATGTTGACTGGAGCTGATGGGATTTGGAGTCCAGATGGGGAAGTCTGGTCTACCTTGATTGGTTGTAACTCTCCAGGGTTGTTTTTTATATAAGAACAGTTCCCCAGTCCAACTTTGCATTACCGGAAACTGAACATGGGACCTTCTGCTTGTGTTGCATCTGAGACCACATCCACCTTATACATCTATAGCACACTTATAGACTGGTGACTGGGAGTGGCCGCCGAGACCACATAACACCGTTCCTGAAAGACCTACATTGGCTCCCGGTACGTTTCCGAGCACAAGTCAGGGCCGGTCCTATGGCAAGGCTGGGTGGCGCAGGGCGCCAGGCTGCCAGGCCGCCAGACAGCCGTGCTGGTAAATGGGGCGGGGGGTGGGGTGGGTGGGCGCCAGAGGGATCTTTGCACCACGGTGCCAGGGCGCCAGATATGCTTAAGACGGCCCTGGCACAAGTATTGGTGCTGACCTTTAAAGCCCTAAACGGCCTTGGCCCAGTATATCTGGGCCCCATTGTTCAACCCAGACCCTGAGGTCCAACTTCGATGGCCTTCTGGCAGTTCCCTCACTGCGAGAAGTGAAGCTACAGGGAACCAGGCAGAGGGCCTTCTTGGTAGTGGCGCCTGCCCTGTGGAATGCCCTCTCATCAGATATCAAGGAAATAAACAACTGACTTTTAGAAGACACCTGAAGGCAGCCCTTTGCCATAGTTCCAGCACACAGCTCCATCCTTTTGACTTCAGGGACCCTGAGCTGGAAAGACCAAAGTTGGGCATTGATAACCTGTCCATCTCTAGTTTCAACAGTCTTGATAAGAAGTGTTCTCTTTGAATGGGACAAACTCAAGGGTTGTTTCTCTGAGGTCCAGCAAAGCAAAAGTCAGAATGGGGCATTGAAGTTCTGCTTTCATCTCAGCCCCTTATAACCCCATGGTCAGGCCTGTCTTGCTTTAAGTCCTGTGTTCAGATCTCCTGCCGTCAATATCGTCTGACGCCAAACGCCCTTTACAAATGGTTGAGTGCACTCGCTTAAACAGAAGGAGGTATCTTTCGAATGTTTGCTTCAGCCGCCATCTCACCTAGTAGTGAGCTAAGATGGTGGGAGGGAAAGATAAGGGAGGGAAAGGGGCACAGAAAGAAAAGTGCTGATCGCAATAAGCAACGAGAACAAGCCCAGGCACGAACAAACTCTGACACATCTGGTGTGAAGAAAATATACTGCCACAGAAGAAGTGTCATCTCTGGTTTCGGCAAGCAAACAAGAAAGCAAAACCAACAGCACAGGGGATGAATTTGTTATTGCAATCACAGCATTATTGTAAAGCTTCCTAAACTAATTCGCTGTTACCTGATGAAGGGGAGGGGAGGGGGGGGGAAACCTATCTCCAGCATGTCACCTTTCATTAAAATTGTGTTTGTCTGAGATTTTGTTATTTGCAGCTGCTCATCTGTAAAATTAGAAGTTTTAATTCTTCACAGTTTGTCACCTTTTTAAATTCTGCTCTGTTGACGTATGTGTGTGTGTGTGTGTGTGTGTGTGTGTGTGTGTGTGTCAGAGAAGGCTGGAAATGAAATTTAAAAGAAAATTAGCTGATGCAGGAACTGCTAAATGAAGCACTTTTTGTCACTGAAGCTGTTATTTTGCATGCAGGGCACTGAGTCTAGGAATTCTTTTTTTTTTTTTTTTACTTAAATGGAAACTAATGCACGGTGAAGTAACTGACTGTCTGTGATCGCAGGCAATGAGCATGGACTGTTTGGAACTGATGCCATTTGTTATTAGGGTTATGGCCAATCAGTATGTGCAGACGAATTGTGCGGGATGGGACAGTATCAAAATTCAGCACATACAATCATAAGGCTGAATGCTGTGTCATGAAAAATTCACTCCACATAGAAAACGAGCATCTCAGTGCCAGGGCTACACTAGAACTTTTCTGCAGACATGCAAGCTTTCTGTAGGCAGGGACCATTGCTTATATACTCATTAGTTCTATTTGCTACCTGCCTTTCATTCTAAGGTCCCATGGTATATTACATCAGGAACATAAAATAAAAATAAAAATAAAATAAAATGCCCCCTCTCCCAAATATTATACAATACCACTCCTATCAGCGGAACCAGGGGATATATAGGAAGGAACTAGAAACAGCAGTATATTGATCAAAAGTCAGATAAAAGAGGTATGTCTTCAATGACTGCCTAAAGTCATTAAACCACTGAGCCTAGGTCTTGCTGATCAGAAGGTCGGCGGTTCGAATCCCCACGATGGGGTGAGCTCCCGTTGCTCGGTCCCTGCTGCTGCCAACCTCGCAGTTCGAAAGCACGTCAAAGTGCAAGTAGATAAATAGGTACAGCTCCAGCGGGAAGGTAAATGGTGTTTCCGTGCGCTGCTCTGGTTTCGCCAGAAGCGGCTTAATCATGCTGGCCACATGACCTGGAAAAACTGACTGTGGACAAACGCCGGCTCCCTCAGCCAATGAAGCAAGATGAGCGCCGCAACCCCAGAGTTGTCCGCGACTGGACCTAATGGTCAGGGGTCCCTTTACCTTTAAAGCTGTAGAGCTGCTTTTGGATTACAACTCCCATTATCCCTAGCTAGCAGAACCAGTGATCAGGGATGATGGGAACTGTAGTCCAGAAATAGTTGGAGATCCAAGTTTGGGAAACACTGCTGTAGACATTCTCATGTCATCAACCTTAAATTCAGCTCTCCGCATTTCCGCAGCATTCTGAGAACTGTCGTTAAAATAACCCTCGTGAAAATTCACCAGCCTTTTAGTGAGAATTTTTCAGAATAAAGACTTTTTTTACGCAGTTTGGACTAAAGTGTACGTTTTAACGAGCAATTTCCCCTAACATCATGCATTTTTAATATGTGCTTTTCACTAATACGTGTATTTGTGCTCCACAACTATATGCATTTCTGAGCACAGCAATTAGCTGGAGAACTGCACTGAGAAGTGTGAATTTCGAAGGGTGTTGGTTGTTTCAGAAAGTACGAATTAGGAAAGTTTGCCTTTAAATGCAAGCAGAATCAGAAAGCTCCTCCATCCCCATCGCTAGCCTTTCAAAAATCTGTGCTCTCTCCCGCCTTTCTTCCAAGACAGTGCTCTGGAAAATGAGGTGGCAAAGAGAGAGAGAGAGAGAGAGAGAGAGAGAGAGAGAGAGAAGAGAGGTCTCTTTCCCCCAAGTTCAGGCAACTGAGTAAAATAAGGAAGCATTATCCGACTTGAGAACAAAACTTTTCCTAATGTAGGCTAGCCCACCTGGGGCCCAACGAAAGCAGAGCCTTATTACTGCACCTGAAGCCATATGACTTGGAAATACATCTTCATCAAACATTTATGGAATTGTTGGCCAGCTTCAACCAAGACTGATTCACATAAGGAACACATAAGGAACACTCATTTCCTGCAAAGGCCTTTCCAAGATTCATGTTTAGATCTCGGAGGCAGGGGAAAAGTTGCATGCATTTATTTTTTAAAACTGTCCCTCCCAATTTTGTTTGTTTATTTAATTATATATTTCTAAGTGTGTGAAGTGTTTCTCATGAGGAAGCCTATTCAGCATAAGGGAATTTCCCTTAAAAAAAAGGGAGAACTTGGCAGCTATGGGTATGGCAGAGGAATGTGCGCAATTCCACCCAGTAGCAGATGGGAGTGGTCTGGCAGCCCCGTCCTTGCCCTCTGCTGTTGGTCAAGCAGCAGCAACGGGGCCAACTGGAGGTCAGTTGCCCCACCCTCCACCAATCGCACTATAA
This sequence comes from Zootoca vivipara, assembly GCF_963506605.1. Taxonomy (NCBI): domain Eukaryota; kingdom Metazoa; phylum Chordata; class Lepidosauria; order Squamata; family Lacertidae; genus Zootoca; species Zootoca vivipara. The sequence continues at coordinate 122,246,574 of NC_083276.1, read as the reverse complement.
TCTCTAGTCAAACTGGTTTTTGAAGTTCTTCAAAACCTGTTTGACTGTAGAAGAGACTGGAACAACCAATATCAAAGGATTAGGCTAATTCATGGAGGACGACGCTACCAATGGCTGCCAGCGATGGTGGCTTTGCTCTGCATCCATGGTCAGAGGCAGTGATGCTTCTAAATGCCCGTCGCTGGGAACCTCAGGAAGGGAGAGTGTTGCAATCTCATTGCTGAGCAACTATGTGCAGGGCTCAGTGGAGTAGGAGGCCAGGCAGCCGGAAGAATCTCAGAGGTGTACTTGCCTGGAGGCATAGTCAGCATCCAAAGTCAGGTCAAGTCCTAGGGCCGGGCAAACAGCAATCTGTGTAGTTAGATCTTCCAGGGGCCAGGAAATCCAATGGCCATGTGGTCAAGGGTCAAGATGAGTAGGATGCAGCAAGGCAGGGCCAGGAACTACAACAGGCACAGGCAAACTCGGCCCTCCAGATGTTTTGAGGCTACAATTCCCTTCCTCCCTGACCACTGCTCCTGTTAGCTAGGGATGATGGGAGTTGTAGTCCCAAAACATCTAGAGCAGGCATCCCCAAACTTCGGCCCTCCAGGCGTTTTGGACTACAATTCCCATCTTCCCTGACCATTGGTCCTGCTAGCTAGGGATCATGGGAGTTGTAGGCCAAAACATCTGGAGGGCCGCAGTTTGGGGATGCCTGATCTAGAGGGCTGAGTTTGCCTATGCCTGAACTACAAGCATTGTTTCCAGCATCTGACTGCTGCTGGAAGCTCTGGTTAAGAAGGCTGAAGCCAGTTGGTTCTCATTAGTGCTTTCTACTCTGTGTCCTTGAGGGCTGAGTCACTCCACTGTTCAGCAGGTGAAGCTGACTCCTGGCCCATGATAGGGAGTGCTCTTGTACTCAGGTCTAGCTTGAAGGTTTCCCATAGTCATCTGGCTGGCCACTGTGAGAACAGGGTGTTGGATTAGATAGGCCATTGATCTGATCCAGCAGGCTCCTCTTATGTTCTTATCTTCTTAACCATGGCTAAAAACATGTACGCCAAAGCAGCGATGGCTTTATCATCCCAGATTAGCTCTCTTCAAAACCATTGTGGGTTTCCAGACTGTACTACATTCCAGGGGTCAGGTTTGGGGGGCACTTATGCTGAATCTTGCTAGCCAGGTAAGTGTGATCCTTAATGTTTGTGTTATATATTCCTTCCCTTCTTAAAAAGGCAGGAGTGCCATTGACATCAGCAACGTTTCTGTCTGAGAGCATGGCATTCATCAGCTAGTTTTACAAAAAGTTCCACAAAATTGTTTTCAAGTGCCTGATTCTTTTTTAATACAAATAGGACAAAAGTGATCTCATCTCTTCAATTCTTTGAACCCCTTTAACTTGAATTCTTGAACAAAGAACTTCAGACTTCTTGAACAAAGAACTTCAGTTTTGATGAATTCTTTTTTTAAAAAAAATCCTGCTACTTTTATATTCTCCAGAATATAACTATGTAGTGTCAGAAGAAACTTTTTGATCCATTCTTCCCTGAACTAGAGAGCATCATGTGCGGCAGATCCTCACATGTAGGAGTGAGCTCACCCATGTGAGCATCTCTGGCTCAGGGCAAGAATTCATCAAGAAAAGTTTTAACAAAAGGAAAAGTTTGCACTTTCTCGAGTGCTCTCGCAAATCACCTGCTGTGTGTAGAAAGGGAAGATGTGACTAGAATGAATTCTTCCAGACAGAGACCCAAAAAAGATGACTGGTGCTTGGTCCTGATATAAGGTTGGTTATCGGTCATTGAGAAATATATGCACAGTTCCTTATGGTGAATATAGAAATCCAGTAACTGGACATCTGTTTTGCATACATGGTTGACATTCATCTATCATGAGAGACAATAAAGGAGTATGCCTTTGGAGCTGAAGTCAAACTGTTGAAAGGTTGCAGTGCCTGTTGTGGCTGTAGAGACCAATATGGGAGAGACGTGTTTCATTGCAGCTGGGGCAGATGAGGGCGTCCAGTTGTACTGCTGCAGACGCACCATGGCATTTCTTCTCTCTGTGCTCCTCTGATCACTGCTATGCATACACAACCTGACTGCCTGTCTCCAGGCACCGTGGCCATCGGCAAAGGATTCCTACATGACAGGATCGATTTTGCCAACCTCCAGGTCCTGTTTGCAGACTTATTTGTATTTTTCTAGGTTGGTAAGTTGTTCTCTGAAAGCAGCCTATTTTAATGACAGGATCCCAGTAAGAGGGATAAGTGGAAATAAGCTCCTTGCTTTTTAAGGTGCTTCCCCTGCCCCCTCTCTGGCACCACCTATTTCCATTCTCCACTCATCAAATGATCTACCAAGGAGGAGGAAAAATTATATCCTTATATGCATTCTGGGCTCCACTACCCCCCACTTCCTGGATGTAATCATTGGAGCAGTCAAATACAACATTCCTTGTTTTCCTAGAGTGGACACAGACAGGAGGATGTTACTCCAGCCAGCATAACTTCCTGTTACACCTGGTCTGGAGCATCCTCCCCCTGCATGTGACCAGGTAGATGGGCGTGACCCTGGTAGACCCAACAAAAGGTCCAGTCTCGCAGCCACCTTCTCTCTATTTTGACTCTTCTTCCTTTTGACTCTCTAGGACTGCACTGCTGGCTCTCAGCCAGCAGCACATGGGATCAATCCCCATATGGGACAAATCCACACCTTTCTCTGCAACTGTAACTACAAGCCGAAGCCTGCCTTCGGGGATCATACTGTGAACTGAATGCAAGTAAACTTATTGTTACTTTTAAGGAAAGACTGTTGTGTCTTTATTCTTTTGAGAGGAATCAAAAGGGGACTTACCGGGAATAATCCAATCGGGGCAAGACAGACTGGAGTGCTTAACTAAAGAGATTCAAACAAATCTGCAAACTAGCTTCCTGTTGTATAAGGGTAATATGTTCTGCTGCTTGACTCACTAGCGTGAGTGAGAAAGAGTAATATTTAATCAGTATAGCCTCTCCTGCTATCCACAACTTTCCCACACTGGAATCCCTACACTTTCTGCTACTGCTGCCAAAATAAGTGGTGTCTTGGTGGGAATCGAAGAAACTGGAGAATAGTGACCCCTGCTTTACATGATTGTCAGATTCGCTGCCAGGTTTGATGGGACCCACTGAAAAACTACTTCACTGCAAATCTGCTTCAAAATCCAGAGAAGGGCACAACGTCACCAGGAGTTGAATTTCAATCCTAAAGCAAGTATGGGCACATAGGATTAGGTTGAATCGCTGACAAAAGTGACAAATGAAGTCCTTCCCCAGCCCTAGAAACAGGGGCATAGTGTGTGTTGGGGGGCACAGGGGTGGGTTTTGCCACGGGTGCAAAATTGTTAGGGATGCAGAATTTCAACACCCGGTGCTGCCTTAATACAGCTGCGCATTTCCATCAATGGGCTCTGTTGAAAATGGTTTCTCCATGCAAACCAAGAAGTGACCTCTCCAGACAACGGAATGACTCTTATTCTCTTATCTCTGTGGCTGCAATGTCCTGGGTGACACAGGCACCGTTAGGCAGTTGAATATTCATGTGTACTCTGACTTCCGGTTCGTCGCGGCGGTGAGAAGGACGCAGGGACTTCGCGTGCCGAGGTCCCTGGCTTCTCGGAGGGGGGGAAGTCCGCAGAGCGAGCGGACTCCCCGTAAAAGCACCGGATAGAGAGTTCCGGTGACTTAGGCGTCCAGCGGCTGCTCCGTTTGGCGGATCCCCCGCCGCGCGAGAGCTCAATAGAGCGATCGCGAGCTGGCGGGGTTGAACCGTGGGAGCCATTTTGGGCCACATCTTACCTCCGGGAAGCGAAGCTCCGAGTCCTGACCCGGCAAGCGGCGGATTCTTCCGATTTAAATCAAAGATTTCCAAAGAAGTAAGTGGAATTTTGATCTGGACTTTAAATTTGCCGATTGGAAAAATAGGAGAGACTTTAAAGAAACGGAAGCCGATCTCTTCCTAATGGGAAACTGGGAGGCGCTTTAAAAAAAAAAAAACCTAAGCCGAACAACGAAAGAATTCGGAGTTGTGGACCCGAAAGGGAAAAAAGACCCTTTTGGAACCATCTCAGCCCCCGAGTCTGGCCCCCCTTGAGGTACAGCGGAATTAAGGGAAAGAGCGCTTTGACAGCTGTCAAAAGCTGTCAAACTGTTAAAGACCGGGTGGATTGACTGTATTGTTGTGAATAGTAAAAAATTGCTTGAAAACATGAAAGAACTTTTTAAATTGGAAATAAGAATGGATTTGGGACTGAGTTAAGAACCAAGGAAAAGAACAGCCAAAATGGAGTCGATCGTCTGAGAAAGGAATTTTCCAGTATCCATTGTTCCCTACCCCCTGTTTATCTGCGGTTACGAGAAGTATGAAAACAAAGCTTTCTCGAGCCTTCCAGGAGACTGTGCTGAGCTATCTGCTGTCATGGGAAGACTTTTACAAGGAACGGCAACATCCCAATTCATCATTAGTCGAGACTGAAGTCCAAGTCCAGGACTTAGAGGATAATTTAGATTTGGAGACAGCTGAGTCGGAGATTGTGTGTGAGGAGAAACAACTGGAGGAAAACCTTGAAGAGGATTTGGACTATGACAAACTTGTTTGGGATGAAGCAAAACATGGATTTCAAAAGGGAGAAAAACAAGCAGAACAAGGAGATGAGAGACAAAGGAACTTAAAGACTAATGGAATTGAAAATCCTGGAGGGGTTAAAATGTGGAGTGGTATTTTTGAGGGATGGGAAGGACAGGGGCAAGAGGAGGCAAAGGTCTGGAAATGGATTTGGGAAAGAATGGGTGTGGGGTAAAATTTTTAGTTAAAAGGTATTGTTTTGGTTTTTGAAAGACGGTTTTCGAAATCTTGGCCTGATAATGGAATTGCTGAACCAATTGGGGGAAAAAGACTTAGGGAGAGGAGATGGAAGGTAAAAAAGAAAGGGGAAAAAAAGTTATGTTTTCCTAAGGGAGTATAAGAATGGTTTGGGAAAGAATTTTTAAGTTATTGTAAATTTTTATAAGTTAAGTGAGGTGTTTAGGCAGAAAGCTGCCTACCCCCCTCTCCTAATTCTGAGACACTCAGTGGCAGGGGGTGTCCAGATGGGTGAGGAGGAAATGGAACCTTGGAAGTGCTGTGCCCTGCGGGCTCTTCTTGTGGCAGGAGGGGACCTGTGGGAGGGCAGCATGGAAAAGGAGGAGGATTGAGTTAACTACTATAAGATTAAGATTTGAAACTGAGTTGGAAAATTCACCACAAGCAATCAGAATTTTTTTTTTTTTAGGAAAACCATGAGGAAGACTATCGAGGGAGTCGCAATCAAAATGTTAAAATAATAAGAACTGGGAAGTTCTAACTTTTCCCAATTTTCTTTTTCTCTTTTTCTTTTCTTTTCTGTGTTTTATGTCAGCAAATATGATTATGAAAGAGTTGGGGGATGCAAATCCCCATAACTCCTTCCTCCCTGTTCTCTCAGTGGCAGGGGGGGGATATGGGGGGGGGAGGGAGGGGGGAAGCTGAACCCAACTCTCAATTGGACCCCTTTGATTCTTAAAGCACACGGGTTCCACTGGTGGCAGAAGTGGACCGGTGGGTGGAGGGAAAACGAAGGGACAGTGTTATATTATATGTTTTGTTTGTGTTTGTCTTGTTTGAAAATCAATAAAAATCTTTTTTTTTAAAAAAAATGAATATTCATGTGTACTCTGTCTGTTTCCCTCCCTCCCCTCCACGTGGCCCTGGGCACTAGCAGCCCATGCTACACCACTGCCTAGAAATCCAGCAGCAGAAATGACTTTTCAAATGGTCTGTCTGTAAGTCATGGCCTTTTCGGTTGTGCGGGGAGAAATGTAATGCGTTTCGTGATGATTGCAAACTCTGTGGTGAGGTATGCCGATGGAATCTTTTCTCAGCTAAGCCTATTCATTTAACTCAATGGGAGAAAATGCTTTAAATCCATTGCATGGCTCCCAGTTCCTACCGAAAAAGAAGATTCCCTAGTGTCAGGCAGGAGAATGGTTTCTTTGTGTGCTTCATTTTTAATGTGGAATCCAGGGATTTAATTCAGAAGTCTGTTCAGATTTGTGTCAGTGATTCAGCGATGGGGGGGGGGGGAGAGCAAATTCAAACTTGGAGCGGCATATGGTGAAAGCGCTAGTATATTACTGCCTCTATTAATGTTTAAAGTGAGATTATGCTCTGTAAAAACACCCTCAAAGCCTGCGGCTAATGTATGCCTTGCCCTCCCCTCCGCACTTAGGGTGGTCACTTATCATTGTCAAAGAAAGAGGAGAAAAGAGAACACAGACTGGCATAAAATTCGCATATTTTGTGTGTATGAGAGAGAGAGAGAGAGAGAGAGAGAGAGAGAGAGAGAGAGAGAGAGAGAGAGAGGATCACTGAAATTTAAATAGAAATACAATACTGTGCAGCTCACCATGGTGCAAGAGATGGTGACCTTGAAATCTATGTGCAAGGATGGACAAATTTGTCAGATTTGGTTTCTCTCCGATTCCCTTATTTCAAGTTTGCCCAATTTCCACACCATTTTTTTTTTAAAAAAACTTGAAAAATCTGCACAAAAAATGTGCATTTGTGTGTGTGTGTGTGTGTGTGTGTGTGTGTGTGTGTGTGTGTATTTCTCCTAACATGCATTTTTAAAAAATGCAATTTGGGGCCTCATATCTACAATACTGCAAGCAATTCCTACTAATTGAATGCAGTTTTGAATTTTTCATTATTATTACCAAGACATTCTTGTGCATCCTTTTTGTCTATAGGACTGCAGCAATTATTTTTGGGAAAGGCGTGAACTTTGAAGGATAATATGTTCTTATTGGCTCAGGAAATACATGTTGGGCAGTTTTACATGAAAACTGAACCAATTTCTTCCCCATCCCTGGTGTCTGCTTAGCCTGCCTTCCAGGTGGTAACTGTTAATGGACAACTTGAGGGTCCCCTTCTCTATTTTCTTATTTTTGTTTTGTTTTTTAAAAAATTAAACAGGGTATGGACCAGAATCCCTTCAAACTGAGAATGCCTTGAAACAGAGGACTGTCCTCTAAGACAGCGTTTCTCAACCGCTGTTCTGCGGCACACTAGTATGCCGCGAGACGCTGGCTGGTGTGCCGCGATGTGCGGTGACGAGAAGGGCGATTTGCATTGTCACGTGCCTGGCGGCCGCCAATAGTCAACACTGACCCGCTGGAAAGGAAGCAAAATTTAGACAAACTAAACTAAAATTTAGACAAACTTAAAGAAGCTGGCTGGATGAGCTCAACCTGAAACTTGCTGAGCAAAGGATTGTGCTGGCAGAGAAATCAGCGGCTTGTGAAGCCTTATTACAGGAGATTGCAACCAACACAGCAATTGGCAAGTGTTTCTTACAGTCATAATTATATAGTCAATATAGGGCGGCACAGAGTTAAATTTTTTAACTTTTTTAATGGTGGTGTGCCTCGTGATTTTTTTCATGGAACAAGTGTGCCTTGGCCCAAAAAAGGTTGAGAAACACTGCTCTAAGAGCATTTGAAATAGAGGATGCATGGCTGCCCTATCTCTACTTGATGTACCAGAGGGGCAGGCTATCTCTGTTTTTTTTTGGGGGGGGGGTTGTTTTTTTACTTACTTTATTATGCAGAAATTTTAAAATACATACAGTATAGACATTGCATTTCAGAAATTTCAAATTATACAAAATATACAGAAAAATAAAGAAAAAGTAAAAAAGTGAAAGAAATAGAAAAAGAGATAGATTTTATTTACAATAAAAAGGTAACCTTCCAACTATACCCGTTGTACTATTGTGAAATTATTGGGTTTTTTTACACAGCTTCCCAGAAATATTTTCCCCCTTTTTGATTCTAGTTTCCTCTGATATCTCCTTATGTTACAAGACTCTTTCAATATCTGCCAAAAAGCTTTTGTTGTTATAGTAACATTTATGGAATCCTTAATTACTATCCATTCTTTATTAACATCTTGTATTGAATTTCCTCTTACTAACCCAGTTATCCTTGCTAACTGTAGGTATTCTATCAGTTTGGTCTGCCATTCAATTTTTGAGGGGATGGTTTTGCTTCTCCAATTTTTCGCAATTAGAATCCTGGCTGCAGTTCTGGCATTCATGAATAGTGGTCTAACCTTCTTCTTGATTTCTCTTGTCATGATTCCTAATAGAAAAGCCTCTGGTCTTTTGTGAATGGGAGCGTGAACATTTTTTAAAAAAACTCATTATAAATGATATCCCCAAATTCTTTAATCTTTTCGCACTCCCACCACATATGCAAGTATGTTCCAATCCCTTTTTTACATCTCCAGCACTGCTCTGATCTATTCTTGTACATTTTGGCTAACTTGGCCTGTGTTAAATGCCATCTGTATATCATTTTCATGAGGCTATCTCTGTTTTGACTTGGTTCTGCTCTGCTTATTGTGGCCTATCCATGTGCAATGCCTTCAGTTTTATTTCCACAGTTGTCGACACAACATCTTGGCTTGTGGCATTGCACGGGGTCTGTAGCTGTTACTTCCCCACTAGCCTTTTTTCTCTGGTGGATGGATAGCTCAGCTGGTTAGAGCATGGTGCTAATAACACCAAGGTTGCAGGTTTGATCCCATATATGGGACAGCTGCATATTCCCTTATTGCAGGAGGTTAGACTAAGATGATCCTCGGGGTCCCTTTCAACTCTAATTCTATGATTTCCCAACAAGAGGCACGTGAACTGCACCACTGCAGGGCCAGAAAACTGCAACAGAATGGGCTCTAGAGGAACATTTCCAGTCATGGTTGGTGACTCAGCTTATGGAAACATTCAAAGAACAAGCATTGTATTGTGCTTTCAATTGTGCGAAGGCAACTGCTGGGACAGCGCCGTAGAAATCCAAGGGATCTGAAAACAATAATATAGAGCCTGAGGAAGCAACTCCTAGCTATGCATTAGAACGTGCAATGCATGCATTTCTCTCTCTGAGGCCAACTAAGGTCAATATATACAGATTACATTTGTTTGACCAGACACAAGGTCTTGAATCTGCATCCCATCGATTGGATAAAGCCCATGGCGTACTTGAGGAGGGTCCATTGGTCAGTGACAGAGCCCATGTGTCTGCATGCAGAAGGACTCAGGTTCAGTAACTGGCGTCCCACATTGCAAATATCTTAGACGGAGGGGATGGAAAAGACTCTACACTGTTCAGGACCTTGGACAGCATCTGCCGGTCAGAGCAGATCTTCTTCTTTCTTCTTCTTCTTCTTCTTCTTCTTCTTCTTCTTCTTCTTCTTCTTCTTCTTCTTCTTCTTCTTCTCACTCGTAGCCAAGTAAGATTGTCAACACGGTTTTAACAGCGAGTCCGTAAGTGACTCCATCCTGAGTTCAAGCGTCTTCAAAACCCATGACGCTTTGGTAAAGGCTGTTTTCCAATTGGAACATTCACAGACCAGTGTTTCCCAATTGTCGGTGTTTATACTACATTTTTTTTTAGATTTGCCTTGAGAGAGTCTATAAACCTCTTTTGATGACCACCAACATTACGTTTTCCATTTTTAAGTTCAGAATTGAGCAGTTGCTTTGGAAGACGGTAATCAGGCATCTGCACAACATGACCAGTCCAACGAAGTAGAAGTTGAAGAATCATTGCTTTGACACTGGTGAACTTTGCTTCTTAGACCGACAAATACTCTGAGCAAATTGAAGAACGCTTCCTCCAGAAAATGGACACGATAAGCTTCAGGACAAGAATCTGATGAAAAACTGCTACATTGTAGGGATGATATGATAAATGAGCCTGGACGCTGGCCATGTACCGTTAAATCTCTCTTGCAGCAGGAAGCAAGGCAGCTGTGACTTCTTCTCCTGCCCAATCCATCTCCGGCACTGTCATCTACCCCTCTCCCTCACCTGTAATGTCAAGAAATATGCCAGGTGTGCCACATAGCAGATGAGGAAGGGGAATGGGGCGAGTGAATGGGCAGGGGGATTTGTGGCTGCCTCTGTCTTCTGATACCTTTGGGAAATTCAAAGGGTGCTGCACCACAGTGTCTTTATTTGTTTATAAGATTTCTCATAAAGTAGATTTATAGGATTTCTTCACTGCAAGTTTTTAAAACAAGGGTTATATGCGCCTTGGTTGCTGCATTTTGGACCAGTCATAAAATCAGAGAATTGCAGAGTTGGGGTGGATCCCAAGGATCATCTGGTAGTCCAGCCACTTGCAATGTAGGAATCATCTTCAAGGGCAGTGTCGTGGTCACTCTGACCTGCACATCACCCCCGGACGTTTGACGGTCTATTGGTGATGTGCCAACGACAAAATAAATACCTCCTCAAAACACCACAGACCAGGATAAGGTAAAATAAAACAAAGTTGCTTTATTGTGTGTTCATAAGCTTAATGGTTGCAGTACAAATCTTAGGTTGTTCCAAATTTCAGATGGCTCCTATACCGGCCTATTACCTCTAATTATAAATTACCGGCTTATTACCGCTAAAATCAGCTAAATAAATATTTGTAAATAATCTCTCAACTCTGTATCCTGTCTGACTAAAATCACCACCTATTCTCCACCTCAATATATTAAACCAGCTCTCTCTGCAACTAACCCACCAACTCCTAACTCAACACCAACTCCTCTTATCTTTATCTCCCCCCTCCTGTCTGCCTGCTTCTCCTTATATATCCCCTGCTTCTGCCTGGAGAGCTCCCATTGGCCATTTCCCTCCCTGGCAACTTAACCCTTTCTAAGCCCCTAGAGGTGAAACGCCACAGGCAGTCCCACATAAAGTAGTCCAGTTTGGTGGTTAATGGAGCATGGAGTACAATGGCCATCATCTCTGTCTAGGAGGGGACAAAGCTGGTGAACCAACTGTAGCTACAAGGCATAGGCACTGCCAGCCATTGAGGCTTCCTGTATCTCCAGTACAGGAGCACCCCTAAGCTATGGCACTGTTCCTTTTAAGGGAGTGCAGTCACGTCCAGAGCAGGGCAGCTCTCCACTGCCTAGGTGTGAAAACTCAGAACACATAAGACCTCTGTCTTTTCAGGATTCAGCTGCAGTTTATTGGCCCCTATTTTCATTGGAGAAATGTTGGAGGGTATGGAAAAGAAGTGAGAGAAATGGACATGTGCAGCCCAAGGCTTGCTCAGGATGAAGTCCCCCTGAGTTCAGTAGGACTTGACCTCAATTGAATGATGAGCAAGGATTTGCAGCCTAAGCAAGTGTGTTGGTTCTTTCCAGTGGGAGGCACCATTCCATAGACAAGTTCACTGTGGTCTGCTGTTAATGACCCACTTGAGCCCTTAGTGGCTAATCAAAGTCATTAGCAACATTTGAATTCAAGAAGCCTGCAGTCTGCTCCCAGAGAATTTGGGAAGGAGGAAATCTATTAAATAAATGCGCTCTTACGAGTTCACCCAGTTCTGGCAATGATGGCGGCATTAATTATTCCATTTTGTATGATTTCCCAAGGTGGCTCATTCTTACTAGAGCAGTCTCTCTCATTCACAAGGCTGGTAATATTTTAGAAAAAGAAAAGGCAGGAAACAGTCTTTTAATCATAGTCAGCACATCCCAGAAGGCTATCAAGTGAGCACACTTCTAAATGGTAGTTCATCGTGGCATCTATGAGATTCCTATACCCGGGGGACCCCATTTTCTCAGTAATATAACTCAGTATATCCTGTGCTCCCTTTCCTCCCCCAAATGGTTGTGATCAGGTCTCAAGGGCTGTTTTATGGAGCCACTATTTTCAGTCTCTGCTTAAGGAGTGGCTGTCTGTCTGTCTATGCTGCAAATGTATAGCAAGCCAATGCATCCTCCTTCCTTCCTTCCTCCCTCCCTCCGGCTATTTCTCTCCAATCAGAACAGAACAGTAACAGGAAACTCCTGACTCCATCCAGATACATCTGAGTCCAATGCCATCTCGTCACCAAGCCATACAATAACACAATCCACACAGGAGACCAACAATATGTCCTAAGATGCTGTTAAAGCAGGCATCCCCAAACTGCGGCCCTCCAGATGTTTTGGCCTACAACTCCCATGATCCCTAGCTAACAGGACCAGTGGTCAGGGATGATGGGAATTGTAGTCCAAAACATTTGGAGGGCCGAAGTTTGGGGATGCCTGTGTTAAAGGGTGCCCCTCCAACCAAGACTGTGGATTGTACTAGAGGGAATCTGCTCAGTTTGGTTGAACCCGTTTCTTCGTTAGGCTGTAGCTGGGTCATGCTGTCATAGAGGCGAATGGATGGGACTTGCCCCTCACCTGACTGGAAGTGACATCATCTTGAAGCTAGGAGAACAAAGTAAGCAACAGAGATCCACCAGCTAGGAAGACCCACCTTACCTGGTCGACTCTGCTTAGTGGTAGAGTTGGGAGCGAATCAGCAGTAAGGTTGAGCTTGCACAAGTGCTCTTTTGGGAGCACCAGCCTGGCTCTGCCAGGGTACCTGTGCAGATGACTTCTTCCTCCCCCCTCCCAGTGATGTTGTGGGGAGGCTATTGCTGTGACTCTGCCCCACCAGGTGAGGCGCTCCTGTTTTTATGCTGGCTTTCCTAAGTGCCTGGGTTTCCGGTTGCATTCTGTTTGTCCACCTTTGTCTTGAGATTATTTAGAAAGTCTTGCTCCCCAGCGCACTTTGCCTCCTTAGTGCTGAGCTGCTTGAACCCGGGGCTGTGCAGGAGCGCAAGAAACACGTGGATTAATCTAGATCAGCCCCATGATCTGGGATCGGCCAGCCATCCTTTCCCTTTTCCCCCAATGTACTTTTAATGGCCAATGAACCTCTGAGCTGATTATAATGGAGATGCTGAAACTTTTTAAATTACAACGCCAGGCAGGAACAGCTCAGCTATAATTACTATGCTAATGACCAAGTAATATTTTAGCACTCCTGAGTGAGTTTCCAGTATTTTTAGTCCCCATCACTTATACCCTGCAGAAGGTTTAAGAGCTGTTGTGAATCCCCTGCTGGCTTCTCATGTGGAGTTAGCCATCAACGCTCCTTTCCCCCCACATCGCAGCGAGTCTCTGGCCTGCTGCCACTTCCCTCTCTGTCCCATATATACATTGCGATTCAAGGGTTTCTTCTACCCTTTAAAACCTCCCACTGAGATATGCAGCAGTTTTGCCTGAAAAAGGACCCGCAATTGGTCGTTATTGCACCGATCAGATTAGTTATCTGTGGAAGTAATGAAATCCATCTTGTTTTATTTCTGGGAAATAGAATTGCATATTTGCAGCTGTTGAAAGTCTTATTCACGTTTTCCTAGGGACGGGTAGCAACCCTACAGAAAACCCAAATGGCCATTTGCTCTGATTGAGCGCTAAAGAGTGGTTTACCTCTGGGTATGTGTGTGTGTGTGGGGGGGTGACGACAGTGGGGCAACAGGAAGTGTGGATAAGCCCTTACTGTAGACCAGTGTTTCCCAACCTTGTGCCTCCAGCTGTTTTCGGACTATAATTCCCATCATTCCTGACCACTGGTCTTGCTAGCTAGGGATGATGGGAGTTGTAGTCCCAAAACATCTGGAGGCACAATGTTGGGAAACACTGCTGTAGACAGCACTGAACTAGTTGAACCTGACGAGGCTTGGTGCCAAAAAAACTCAGACACACCCGTCTCCTTGAGTTAGCAGAGTAAGCAAAATGTGTGCAGAGCAATTCCCATGGCGCCGAGGGCAAAAGAGGCAGCAAAAAAAGTTTTCTTCAGTAGTTTACCGAGGTATAAAGCATACAATTCACGTTGAGTTTCGGCAGGCAAAGCTTAGCTCTTTTTTAGAGCAAATCCAGTTTCCAGAAATACAAAGCAAAAAACAAACAAACCCAAAACCACATGATAAAATGCAAAACGAAAGTAATAAATGTAAAGGCAGGAATAGGAAGCAGAAAGAAGAGCAGCATTGCTCACTAGGCAGCAGATATATCCTTCCTGGGGAGAGCAGTGCTGTTGGAGCTCAGATAAAACACACAGCTTGAAAACACCAGCTGTGTTTTGGAAAGTTACAAACCAGCTAGAATGTTCTAGCACATCCCAGCTTTTACTGGCAGCTTCTTCACACATAAAACTTCACTCCTTGACAGGACCAATTGTCTGAGTCAGCATAAGGCTGTTTCCCATATTCCTATGTCCCTATCCCCCTCCCTTCATCCAGAGAGATTTCATTTGAGAGAAATGTTGTATTATCATTTAATACTGTCATGCTGTATTGTTTTTAATATTCGGTTGGAAGCCGCCAGAGTGGCTGGGGACACCCAGCCAGATGGGCGGGATATAAATAATAAATTATTATTATTATTATTATTATTATTATTATTATTATTTATAGAACAGAGGAAGGATTTGGTGTGATGATAGAAGCAAGAACTCAACGCAGCGTTGCCTGTGCAAAAGGAAAACAGGTTGATTCTCACCATTTGTAGGTAATTTTAAAATATATGATAGGGAGGGAGAGTTCGCTTTGTCCGCTAAGTGGCAGAACACTTAATGGGCCAGAGTGATAAATAGAGTGGGCTGATTGTACGGGATGACAGAGTGCATTGTGGGCCTTTTTCTCTCTCGGCAATGGCCAAGGGATTTACATGCCTGACTCCCATTAGTGCTAACAGTAGCTTTCACACATAAATCGCACAATGCATCGATTGCCATGTAAGACTTCCACTCTCTAGTGCTGGATATAGATAAATGGATTCCCTTCATACTTAGGCCGGGACGCACCTTTCCGTTTGGTCCTACCGGAGAGCACTTTGCATTAAATATTTACAATCGGGGTTTTATTCAGCTCTAAAAGGCCTCTTAGCTGCATGGTACCACTTTGAAACCAAACCCGAGCATCCAACAGTTGTTGCAACCAATCTATATCTAGGTCATAAAATAGCTTTCCAAAAACTGGCACTTGGTAGGGTTTCGGGTTTTTTAACAACTCAACCCTTTACGTTTCTACTCAGAAGCATGCCCCATTGAGTACAATGGGACTTACTCCTAGATAACGGTGTACCGGATTGCAGCCTAAGCATTGCAATTACTTCCTTTTTCAGCGCTGATGGCACAGTAATGCAAAACCAGCAACTTTTCATTCACACACACACACACACACACACACACACACATATATGAATTAATTGAAGTTGGTTTTATTGAAATGCGATATTTTAGGCTTATGTTTTATTCACTCGTGTGAGCCACCTTAGCAAGGCTCTACCCTGAAGGCAGTATAGAACTATTTTAAGATAGAAAAATAAATTAATAAGCCGCTACTAGCTGGATATGTATAAAGTCAGCTGCAAGGGAGTGCTTAAAGGTGTCGTATAGCTTATGCCCACATGTGAATCGAGGTAACTTCAATGGGAACATTATATTGCTAAGATACACAGTGATCCATGCTCACTACAGCCCAGTGATTTGAAGAAAGTGGGTGGGGTTTTTTTAAGATGGGGAGAGGAATCTCTGAGTTGGCAAGGCTCATTTGACATCAACACGAAATAGGGCTTTTAGTGTCATTGACTCAGTCCTCTGGAATACTCTGCCAAGATGGGATTTAGCAGGCAACCTGATTTAGAACACTATTTTAAAGACCCGTTTTGCCTCTGTCAGGTTCAGATAGAGGAGTAGCAGAAGCTGAACGGGGTTTGGCTCTGGTGTAAATTTACGCCAGATTAGAATAAACCGGCTTGCTTCCTGCCAGCTTCTTTTGCGTAGAATTGCTCCCTTCATCCGTGAATGGGTAATGGTGGGGGTAATGTGGTGGCCGTGGATTGTCACGGTCTCTTTCTGTCTTTAAAGTGCTGATCTTCCTTCAAGCAGAAAAGGGTGTGTATTGTTGCAGATCATATGAGTGCCTGACATCATGACAACTTCAGAAATAAAAGATGGGGTTTATTTCCCCTCTTTCCTGCTTTTGGTAATGAGTGCTGCAAATCATGTCAGGAGCAAGCGAAGAGAATCTGCATGTGTGTGTGTGTCTGTGTCTGTGGTATTCTGTAAGTTGGTTCTGCAATGCCAGTGCAGGGCACGGGGAAATAAGAAACCAACACCTAAACACAGTGGACAGAGGTCCATTAGTTGGTGACATCAACCAGAAACTTTGAGCCAGTGTGGTGTAGTGGTTAAGAGCGGTAGACTCGTAATCTGGTGAACCGGGTTCGCTTCCCCGCTCCTCCACATGCAGCTGCTGGGTGACCGTGGGCTAGTCACACTTCTCTGAAGTCTCTCAGCCCCACTCACCTCACAGAGTGTTTGTTGTGGGGGAGGAAGGGAAAGGAGAATGTTAGGCGCTTTGAGACTCCTTCGGGTAGTGATAAAGCGGGATATCAAATCCAAACTCTTCTTCCTCTTCAATACTGTTGGATCGGACAGGAACTGAACAAAAAATGACAACAAACTGAGCAGAGTTGTGAGCTCTCACTCGCAGGTTGAGACCAGTGCTGAAATTGGGTGTGTGTGAAAAGTTTATCAAAAGATTAATATCAAAGACTGCTCAAGAGCTGTCATGTGTAAGGTGAGAGGGCTGCTCGCAACACTGGGGCAGTGTTGCGAGCAGGGCACATGGCCTCCCGCTCACAAAGGGGGATCATGCCCTGTGTCATCGGGAAGGCCCCGACTGTGTCATGGTCCCTGGCTAGCCAATCTGGTTGGCCGGAGGGTGGGGCATGGCTAGGTCTATTTAAATAACTGTGTGGTTGGGGAACGTCCTTTCGGGTTGGCTTCACAGATCTCCCTCCCTCCCACCCTCTTTTCAGGTATTCAACATTGGCCTCGCTATGGACCCCGGTTGGTCACCATTGAGGGGCCTGATAGGAATCTTTTCCACTTGTCAAATTGGCACTGGCCATTTGGTTTTCGTCTACCTTGTAGCAATCGCCACAACTTTTGTAAGGTTTGGTGGTTAGGCATTGGTATAACTTGGTTTGGGGGAGGGGAGGTGTGGCCATCACCTGCCCCTCCATTTTAAGGGTATTCCATTAAAGGGGTCCGGGGTATGTGGATCTTGTCCAAAGCCCGGGTAGGGGCTAGGGCCATGCCACGACCCCATCGGGGACCCTGGGGGAGCTCGAGTTGATGTGCATTGACAGGGCTTCCCCTATTGGTGGTTGACCCTTACTGGACTTCCTACATGGTGGGCAGGAGTCAGATATAGTCGGTTCAATTCCAATGCCTAAGCCAATACCGCTCACAGTCTGTAACCAATAAAGTTGTGGCCTAAATTTTGCCTATTAACCATTAACCTAATATACTGTGTCCAAGTGTCTTTATTCATCTTGGAGGTAGGCCTTGGGGCCTTGACGCGCAAATCAGTTTGTGCATGAGCATGAGAGCTCGGCCAAAGCCCACTCTTCTGCTCCCTTTTAAAAGTCTCCAGTCAACATTTATGTCAGCGCAAAGAACTTCGGCAATGGATCAAGTTGCTTCTTGAAGCTGTGGAATCTCTTTCCTTGAGGTTTTCAAGAATGGTGCAGGGCACGGATTTTACTTTGCTTATCCTACCTTGGAGCACAGGCACAGATCAGTGGTAGCCAATGGGGTGATTATTATTATTATTATTATTATTATTATTATTATTATTATTATTATTTATACCCTGCCCATCTGGCTGGGTTTCCCCCGCCACTCTGGGCGGCTTCCAACAAATACCAAAATACATTAAAATACATTAAAATATGACAGATCAAAAACTTTCCTAAACAGGGCTGCCTTTAGGTGTTTTCTAAATGTCAGGTAGTTGTTTATTTCCTTGACCTCCGATGGGAGGGTGTTCCACAGGGCGGGCACCACTACCGAGAAGGCCCTCTGCCTGGTTCCCTGTAGCTTTGCTTCTCGCAGTGAGGGAACCGCCAGAAGGCCCTCGGCGCTGGATCTCGGTGATATTGAATGAAGGAATCACAGAGTTGGAAGGGGCACCGAGGATCATCTAGCCCAACCCCCTGCAATGCAAAAATATGCATACGGGGCTCAAACCTCCAACCTTGGCATTATGAATAGGCCAATCAATCAACCTTTCAGAATGTTTTTCCAGGATGCTGGCCTACAACACTCAAACCAACACCAAACCTTGGTTACGTGAAATACATTCACAAACACACACAACGTAACCGGCTGCACATGAATAATACTCTTCAATGTATATTTCACAATATCAAAGGTTTTCTCATACAAAATCAGCATGTAAAGATCGACAAAGTAGATGAAAGTCCCAATAAACCAGTTCGTTCATAAACTCCCAAATTAGAGCTGCTTCTAATCCACATATGCCTCTGTGTATTCAAAAGGCCCAAAGAATCCAAATGGGAGCTTGCTGCAGTTCCACTACAAGGATTTCCGGAATAATCCTGTTTCTCCCACCTGGGCTCCATGAGTCATGTACAGGCATCCCCAAACTGCAGCCCTCCAGATGTTTTGGCCTACAACTCCCATGTTCCCAAGCTAACGGGACCAGTGGTCAGGGATGATGGGAATTGTAGTCCAAAACATCTGGAGGGCCGAAGTTTGGGGATGCCTGGTCATGTACCAATGTATATTGTGAAATATACATTGAAGAGTATTATTTATGTGCAGCAGCCGGTTACGTTGTGTGTGTTTGAGACTACAACACTCATCAGCCCCAGCCAGATGACCAATGGTCGGGAATGTTGGGAGTTGTAGTTCAACAACATCTGGAGGACCCCACAGTACACAGGGGACTCCTGGGCTAGATTATTGGAAGTTCTAGCCCACTCACACCAGAAATTGAAAGGACATTTATACTGCTTTAACAGCCATAAGGTAAAGGGACCCCTGACCATCAGGTCCAGTCGTGACCGACTCTGGGGTTGCGCCCTCATCTCGCATTATTGGCCGAGGGAGCCGGCGTATAGCTTCCAGGTCATGTGGCCAGCATGACAAAGCCGCTTCTGGCAAACCAGAGCAGCACATGGAAACGCCGTTTACCTTCCCGCTGTAGCGGTTCCTATTTATCTACTTGCATTTTTTGAGGTGCTTTCGAACTGCTAGGTTGGCAGGAGCTGGGAGCAAGCAACGGGAGCTCACCCCGTCACAGGGATTCGAACCGCCAACCTTCTGATCAGCAAGCCCTAGGCTCAGTGGTTTAACCCACAGCGCCACCTGGGTCCCTTAACAGCCATAGCTTCCTCCAAAGTATCATGGGAACTGTAGTCTGTCCCATGCAAAGCTACACCCTCTTAAAAAACCACAGTTCCCATGATTTTTTGGGGAGAAGCTAGTGCTTTAATTGTTCTGTGCGGGTGTGTCTGTCCTACATTCTTTTACTCTGAACACCCACATTCCATAGCATTTTTGTTATATTTTCTCCCGATGTTTCAGATGTGAAAACATGCCTAGAAGCAGTGCCTTTTCTAGGGTATAAAAAAAGCCACGTGTTAAAAAAAGAGAGAAGCATTCTGTACTTTTTAAAATGCTGCACATTAGCAGTTGGGGACAATCTTGTGCAGCGGGAATCCTTGAAATTTTCAAGTACTTTTGTGATTTGGGATCTCGCATTACTACTTGCAAAAGGAATTGCCCCCCTCTTCAAATAATGGTCTTTTGGAGTTCTGAGTACACAATCTACAAATGCCTCAATGCTGATTCCCAAGTGGAATTTTTGAGCCTGTTATTTAAATTTATGTTGTTGTTTTTTAAACTTGTTAAGTAAAGCGGCATTTGAGTCCTCTTAGGCTTGCATTCTGGAATGGTGAATAATTCAAAGGAAGACTCAAAGGGTGTCTTTCCAATTTTCCTCCAGTCTCCCTATAGCCTCCAAAATCAGGAAGTCATTTAGCCCCTAAACATGCCAAGCCCTTCAAATCCTTGGTCTTCAAAAGACCAATTTAAATAGAAGCACTTTTTTTAAAAACAAAACAAAACAAAAACAACAACCCCACAACCAATCAAGGACAACATCCTTATGTTGGGAGTGTACCAAGAAACAAACTGACATTAAAAAAAACAACAACCTTATTTTACAACATCTATTATCTGCAAATCAAAAACCGAGCAACCACACCTGCTATTTACTGTATTTTATTTATTTATTTAAATAATTCATTTATTACATGTATAGACCACCTTTATCTTCCGATGAGCTCGGGGTGTTGTACATGGTTCTATTCCTCCCCATTTCATCCTCGCAACAACCCTGTGAGGTAGGCCAGGCTAAGAGAATCTGGGGAAAGAGACACTAGCCCAAGGTCACCCAGGGAGCTTCATGGCTGAGTGGGGATTTGAACTCGCATCTCCCAGGTCATAGTCCAACACACTGACCTAGAGGTTTTCAACCTTTTTGAGTCCATGGCTCCCTTAACCAACTATATTTTTGTCTGCAGCACCCCTGTGGGGCTCAGGAGCCTAGCTATGTCACCCCTTGCCTGCAGAGCTAGCAGCCTCTCACCCTTTTAGGAACACCCTCCCTTGTGGAGTGTTCCCTCAGCCGCCTCTCCTGGGGAGTCCTCAGGGCAGCTGTTGCTGCCATCCCTTTCCTCTGAGCTGCCCCCTGCACCCCAAAGAGAGATTCCTCTCAGACAGGGGCGGAGGAAGGGGGTGCTGTGGGTGCTGGCTGCCCCGGGTGTCACTACTGAGGGGCGTGACAAAATGACAGGCAGGACTCATGGCGGGGCCTGCAGCGCCCCCGAGCCACGCGTCTCTCTTGGGAGTGACGCGGTGGCTTGGGCGCCCGCAGAAACGGTCCGCCCGCCGCCTCTCCCTCAGCTGTAGGGAGGCTGAGTTGGAGGAGACAGGCAGACCCCGCAGAGGCCCCGCAGAGCATCCTGTCCTGTCTGGCCCCGCCCCCGGGTGTGGCTGGCCACGCCCCTGGGCGCAGGTCACACACGCTGCCCCAGGCGCCCAATCAGGCTGCTCCGCTGCTGCTCTCAGAGGCACCATTTGCCTGTGAAGCTTGTAGCCAGGGCTGCTGCAATAAACGGTGGTGCAAGCCTTTGGGAGGCAGAGACCCGAGAGAACGGAGGCAGGAAGGAAGGAAGGAAGGAAGGAAGGAAGGAAGGAAGGAAAGAGGGACAGAGGCCAATGTTGCCCATGGCACCCCTGACCATAACTGTCAAGTTCTGTCAAATAATAATAATAATAATAATAATAATAATAATAATAATAATAAAAAATTTATTATTATTTATACCCTGCCCATCTGGCTGGGTTTCCCCAGCCACCCTTTCCAACAGAAATATTAGAATACACTAATTTCTTAAAGGGCTGCCTTCAAATGTCCTCTAAAAGTCTGGTAGTTGTTTTTTCTTTTTGACATCTGGTGGGAGGGTGTTCCACAGAGCGGGTGCCACTACCGAGAAGGCCCTCTGCCTGGTTCCCTGTAACTTGACTTCTCGCAGCGAGGGAACCGCCAGAAGGCCCTCGGCACTGGACCTCAGTGTCCGGGCAGAGCGATGGAGGTGGAGACGCTCCTTATGCTGAATAGGCTTCAACACTGGTTGAAAACCACTGCTCTAACCATTATGCAACACTGACTCCTTAGTTAACAGGTTATTGTGAACTGTGAGCATCATAGTGAGGGATAGATCAATCCATTTCTGGACCATGTCAATTGCACAGGTGTTCATTCTAACTCAGGGTCCCCAAACTGACGGTCTGGGAATCAGCATGTTTTTACATGAGTAGATGTGTCCTTTTATTTAAAATGCATCTCTGGGTAATTTGTGGGGCATAGGAATTCGTTCATTTCCCCCCCAAAATATAGTCCGGCCCCCCACAAGGTCTGAGGGACAGTGGACCGGCCCCCCTGCTGAAAAAGTTTGCTGACCCCTGTTCTAACCCATTTCTGCTGCATGAAGTTCCTTTGTTAAGCCTTAATGTGTTTTAAAAACTTTAAGATATACAGTTAGAATTAGGCACCAGTGAGTTCAAAGGAGAATAATGTGAGCATAATCATGGATGAGCGCAGCTTACTGTTGGATATATTGTGATGGGCTTCTGCGCTTCAGAATTTACCGCCACACCACTGCCTAAGGCTGACAGGTTTGGAAACCACTGTTTTTAGTCGATGGTGTGGAATGGGTCACAAAGGCAGACAAAGTAAGATGGCCAAAATGAACAGCTTGAAATCAGTATATGCTAAGCCTTTCGGCTCAATCGACCCCCGCTCACATCAATCTCCCTCTTAATCTTCATTTGACCCAATAATCGCACCAATTATTTTAACTTCATTTCTCCTAATCTTTAATTTTAAATTTAGCATTAATTAACCATTTTGGATAGTGATTTCCCCCCCTACCTGATTAATTTCTCACAAAGACAGGAAATGGAAAGCAATTTTGTTTTTATTAACGTTAAAATAATTCCAGCTCGAAATTGCTTGCAAAATGAGCAAGAGGCACCCTCGATTGCTCTCCAGATAAGCGCAGCTGGAGAACCTAACAAATTATTCCCTCCCCCCCATCAAACTTCATTACTATTAGCGAAATGCAATTAGTCAAAAAGTGACTTCCATTGAGAGCTTTGGGAACAGTACAAAAGTCATTCAAGAAAATAAATTTGACTTGTATTTGTATTTACTTTTATGCTTTCCCTTTGCTCATTTCCCCAATATTTCAGCAAACATGTTGCTTCCAGAAAGAGCAGATTAATAAATTTCTAAAAGCAGTTCTGGGAATGTCAGTGGTTCTATGTCTCTGCTGAAAACTGAAGCTTGACTATTAGGGAGCTGGGGAAACATACTCGATTATGGGTGCAGTTCACAACAGTCTATACATCGCCACTTGCTTGAGCGGCAAAATGACTAAGCCTATTATTCACTCTGCCACTAGGGTAAGAATTAAACTCCTGTATCTGCTTTCACCTTTATACCCAGGCTGTGAGGGGGTGGGGGGAGTCACTGACTATAGAATCTTATTTTGCATTGTGTAAGGGAGCATAAAAGATACACCCCATGCCTTCCAACTTTATTTTTTTCCTTTACTAAACCAATATTGTTTTTATTGAGCATCATGAAATATGCACATCAAGAAGTGCTAGTTATTCAAGGGAGTAGGGAGAAATAGACCAAATAAATGAATAAACCAGAAACAAAACCTGAACATCTCAGATGGACAGGACAGGGCTAGGGCTGGGCGATATCTCAATTTATTGTCCAAAGCTGGTTTGAAGTCCATATCATGATATCGGTTTCATAATTGTTGACCTGACAATCTCTCTCTCTCTCTCTCTCTCTCTCTCTCTCTCTCTCTCTCTCTCTCTCTCTCTCTCTCTCTCTCTATATATATATATATATATATATATATATTAATTTTTCCAATTAAAACCAATTATATCACATTATTTCAAATTATACACATATATATCAATCAAACCGAATGTTATTCCAAATCATCTAAAAAATTTTGGGGGTTCCCATGCTTCAAGAAATTGGGGATTCCTCGCATCCGTCTACTGCCGTCTTTTTTCTAAAATTCAAATCGTCTCTCCGGGTCCATAATAATCCAGATCTTTCCCTTACAGTCACATAGATGTTTTCCTCTTTCAACCGATTGTTTCCCAGCTGCTGAGATAAATATCAAACAAGGTTTCACAAATGTTCTTTCTCCTGTGTGGGTTAATCAGTCCAGCCTCCCCATAAATCTTCTTGGTCTGGAGCTCCCTGTTGCGTCGTCAACATGAAGCAGCGCCATCTTAAAAAACTCAAATCACTTTCGTTTTCTCTCATAACCATGTAGATTAACGATCTTTGTAAAATTTACAGCTTTTCCAGGCAGAAGATCCAAACATCAAACCATTGACTCTTGGTAAATTAATGGATCTCCTTGCCCTATAGCTGAACTTAGCTTCAGGTCGCTGCTCCAATTCAAAGTGCGTCACAGCTCATAAATCCTCCGAACGCGTCCAGGCACTCCTCCCGTCCAACTAGAGGGGGGCTTTTCTCGTCGGCAACTCCACATCTTTAAAAAATATGCTCAGTAACAACAGTTTATAAAGTTCAACTCACACAGTCTTTTGCTTCTCTTTCACTCCAAACAAGCCAGGACATCGCGTCTGGGAAGGTACGAAGTAACTCATATGAAGAAAAACAAAAAAAACCTCACTTCCCTTATCGCTCCGTCCCCATCAATCCTTCTTCCAGATGAAATACAGCCTTTGACTCCTCTCCCTCAGCAGCATAAATTTCTCAGCAGTAAACAGCGCTTCTTCCCCTCCTTCTGAAGTATGTCCATAGATTTAAGCCTAATTATCTTCTTTAACCATGGAAATCCCCGCCATGCAGATTAGCGTCCGGGAGTCCCGGCCCTCGTAAGTGCTTCAGCCCAAGCTCCCCCCACTCCAAAAACAGTCGGAGTGGGTCTGGGGGCATCGCGGGCCAGCGGCCCCTCTCCGTAACCCCCGGAGAGGGTAGGGGGTTGCCATTTACTCCCCTAGCAACCGCCAAATTCCTTACGAAGGTCGGAGGGATGGAAAACAGGTCCGCCATTCCTGCAGGCGGGAACCGGAACCGACAATATATCTCAATTCATGATGTGCGTTAGCGCTGGGTGATATGTTGCCCAAAACCAGTTTGAAGTGCATATCGTGATATCAGTTTCATAATTTTTGACCTGTTAATATATCATGAATCATGATGTGTGTGTGTGTGTGTGTGTGTGTGTGTGTTTTCTATGGAAAAATCACAATGTGAAGCCACCTAATGCCTCTAAATAGCTCCATCCTTATTGCAGACATTGTGATATCTCAGTATATTGCGATGTTTAGCTGGCGATATATTGCATTGTTGAAAACCAGATATCACCCAGCCCTAGACAGGGCATAGGTAGCCAATGTGCTGCCTTGCAGCTGTCAAATACTACTGTTACAACTTCCATAATCGCTAACCATTAGCCATGCTAGCTGGGCTGATGGGAATTAAGAGTCCAACAACAGCTGGAAGACACCAGAACCATCCTAGACTGCAGGAGGGGTTTGGTGAAGTTCAAGGATGACACGGCCAGGCGACCTTCTACTCCAGGGGTGGGAAATTTGCAGCTCTTGGGCTAATTTCATGCAGGTAGGTGGGAGCCCGGAGGGTAGAAAAAAGGGGGTTGGAAGAAGTCAACATGGATCGAGCAACAGAAGGAGGTAGGTGGCAAAACTCTCTATAAGCAATCAGTGACTAGTAGGGACTCGGCCCTCCAGATGTTTTTGGCCTACAACTCCCATGATCCCTAGCTAGCAGGACCAGTGGTCAGGGATGATGGGAATTGTCTCAAAACATCTGGAGGGTTGAGGTTGAGGAAGCCTGGTTTAGACTCTGGCGAGAGTAATCAGTCCCTCCCCTGGCAACCTGTTGGGTGTGAAGGGAGAGGGGAGAGAAAGAGTGATTCTGTGGCTCAATCAAATTTAGGTCCAGCTCTACCCATTGCCAGAATGCAACCCCTGACACCCTGAGAGAAGGTGGCCCTTGATAGGAAACCGCTCCCCCCCCCACCCTCTGCATCATGAAATTTCTGCTTGTGAAAAGCCAGTCTATTACAGAGGAAGGTTTCAACCCATCCTTCTGCCTTTATTTATTTATTTAAAAATTCATTGTGAAAATTCAGCGGCGCTGGATCTGTGTCCGGGCTGAATGATGGGGGTGGAGACGCCCCTTCAGGTATACAGGACCAAGGCCGTTTAGGGCTTTAAAGGTCAACACCAACACTTTGAATTGTGCTCGGAAACATACTGGGAGCCAGTGTAGGTCTTTCAGGACCGGTGTTATGTGGTCCCGGCGGCCGCTCCCAGTGAATTTTATATGTTTGCCTATCAACGCAAAGAGCAGAGCAATCCCCTTCAGACTAACACCAATATGTATTGGCTAACCATCCTGCAACCAGGCCTTGTCCCATATATTCTTGTTTGCCCCTTTGTGCATTCAGACTGGATGGCTAGAAGACTCTCATGTTTCCAATACATTATATAAATTTTGAGGATGAATACCTTAACCATAAAGAGAGCAAAGACTCCATGTTTCATTGTAGTACACATATTTGTAAGTTCCTGTAATATCTTCTAGTTTATTGGTGTCAGTCTGGGTAAAGAAGATCACTTTACCCAACGTTAGCACTTTACACTCTTGACTCACAGAAATCCATGCAGAGAAATCTAAGCAAGAATTCCCACTGTTTTCTCTTTGGTGGGGGGTGAATACATCTTATTTAACAAGGTCTGGCGTTATCATTGGTTATTGGAATCGGGAATAGCAAGGTTCTATTTTCTTGTCAGGAGTATATATGATATTTCCAGCTATATTTAAATGTTGATCAAAAATCAGGAGAGAGAAAAAGGAGAATGAAAGTGAGATTACATGGGCAACTTCTCTGCTATTCAATATTTAATGAGTGTAGGATTTGCAGCCTTCACAAACACATTTATAACTGCAGACATGTCAATATTTTTAAAGGTCAAGTAGGATTCGCCACATTCCTTGTAATTACAGTCTTCAGTCTGGAGGAATCGTGACTCTTGGTGATCTCATTCCATAACCTTAACAATGAAGTTCAGCTCTCTGCGGAATTTGCTCAAAAGGATCTGACTTGTTCAAAAGAAACTGTCTGGTGAATTTTCTGTTAGCCAGCAATTTTTATCCACACAGCTATTATAGACTGGAGAGACTTTCTGCTCCTCCTTCACTCCTTTGTGCAGGCACAGGCTGCTCACATTTCTGTATAGTTTTCCAGGGCTTATTGATACAATCAGTGCAAATTCCCAATACTGTTTCAGAGACTGTTGATCGAGATGGCAACCCTAAACACGCTGACTCGGAATGGTATAATGGTTAGAGGGTAGGACTAGAATTGGGGAGCCCAGGGTTCAAATCCCCACTCATCCATGAAGCTCGCTGGGTGACCTTGGGCCAGTCACTGCCTTGTAGCCTAACCTACCTCACTGGGTTGTTGTCAATGATAATATGGAGATGGGGAAAACATGTACAGTGGTCCCTCGACTTACGAATTACTCGACATCTGATGTTTTCTGACTTACGAACGGGACAAATGGCCGCACGCTTACAAATTTTTCTACATCCGAACAGAACCTGTTGCCGCTTTTTAATGCGGTTTCCCCGACTTATAATTTTTTAATGCTGTTTCCTCGACTTACGTATTTTTAAATGTGGTTTCCTCAACTTATGAATTTTCCCAATTTTTTATCCCTATGGGAATCCGCTTTTTGACTTACGAAATTTTCGACCTACGAATGTGCATTCGGAACAGATTATGTTCGTAAGTCGAGGGACCACTGTATGCTCTTCTTAGAGGATTGGTGGGAAATAAATTAAAAACTAATAACAAATTAATTCAAAGTGCTGGCCTTCAACAGCTCGGGACTGCAATACCTCAAGGACCGCCTCTCTCCATATAAACCAGCCTGGACTCTGTGATCGTCATGTGAGGCCCTTCTTTGTGTGCCTCCTCCATGAGAAGTCCGGAAGGTGGAAACACGAGAACAGGGACTTTTCGGCAGTGGCTTCCAGTTTGTGGAATGCTCTCTCCAGGGAGGTTCATCCGGCACCTTCATTATACACCTTTAGGTTCTAGGTGGAAATGTTCCTCTTCAACTAGGCCTCTGACTGTTGTTGTTGTTGTTGTTTAGTCGTTTAGTCGTGTCCGACTCTTCGTGACCCCATGGACCATAGCACGCCAGGCACTCCTGTCTTGCACTGCCTCCCGCAGTTTGGTTAGGCCTCTGACTAACATCCCTTATTCTTTAAAAATGTGTTTGTGGGAGGAAGTGGAGGGAGAGGGGTTATTGGTTTGGTTTGTTCTTTTTCTTTTTGTGTTTTTATCTTGTATTTTTTATGGTGTGAACTGCCCTGAGTTCTACAGATGGAGGACGGTATACAAATTAATAATAATAATAATAATAATAATAATAATGCACTACCTTCTGCTCTCCTGCCACCCCCTGTCCATGATTAACTATTTCCCCCATTTGATATCAAATTTGATGTGTTGTTGTATCCCTCTCAAACCCTTTGGCTCACAGGCAGATGTTCAGCAAATGACAAACCTGTACTGGAGCTTCTCATTTTCGGTCAACTGAATATTTTATAATTTGTTCATTTTTTTTGGCTTTCAAGTTTATCTGCAGATCACTTTTTATGTTGTTGGTTAACACAGCCTTCCTTTGTCTGGCACCACCCAGATGTTTTGGACTACAAGTCCCATCAGCCCCCAGCCAGCCCCCAGCTTAGCAGGTTTTGTTGCAGGCTTATTTAAAGACCGATCATGAAACAGGTTTAATGTGTCTAATAAGTATTTTTGGTCATCTGAAGCTTTGGTATTGAGACCATTACCAATGATGCTAATATAGCTATGCTGACCCCCAGTAATAAATAACAAGATTAGTTGTCAAGAGCTCTTTCCATGCATTACTCTTACGTAGAACGTTCACAGCTTAAAGCAGAAATGGGGCCATGCTTCTAACTTGACATTGTGTCCCTGTCCTTTGGCATCCACACTTCTGAGCATGAATGTCTGCAAAGGAACCACTGCACGGAAGCAATTACCTGTGCATAGTTGCTTCGTTTGATGGGAACAGCTTCTACGCATGAGCAGGGAACCAGGCAGAGGGCCTTCTCAGTGGTGGCGCCCGCCTGTGGAACGCCCTCCCATCACATGTCAAAGAGAAAAACAGCTACCAGATTTTTAGAAGACATCTGAAGGCTGCCCTGTTTAGGGAGGCTTTTAATGTTTAATAGATTATTTTATTTTTCTGTTGGAAGCCGCCCAGAGTGGCTGGGGAAACCCAGCCAGATGGGTGGGGTATAAATAATAAATTATTATTATTATTATTATTATTATTATTATTATTATTATTATTATTATTTATAGGGCTCCTTTGCAGGCAAATGTACTCAACATACAGATGTCAGAAGGTGGGGCTAGCATGGGGCTGCGATGCTGGAAGAGGGACGAGAAGCATCATCATAATCATTATTAATACCATGTCTTTATATTTTTTAAAAAAACAAATCTCAAAGCAGTTTACAACACATTAAAACATCAAATAAAACAATCCAGAATAAAACTAATTCAAGCTTCAAGGGAAATATTTCAGATCCTTCTCTAAGTGACATTTTGTTTTCCCCCCAGTTGCCAACCTGCCATCCAGAGATCTTCATGTGGTTGCAAATGGACTTGCGTCAGTTGCAAAATGCGTCTGGTGCCTGGCTAATTTCGAACACTGAAAGTATTAGATCAAGTGGAGAGGTATATACACTTCTTGGAAAACCAGCTGCTTTCCCCCTCCATCGCTGCTTTTTGACTGTTAATCCCTTGTGTGTGTGTTGTCAAATTCTGAAACTCTCTCTCTCTCCAGTTTCAGAAAGATCAGCAAGGTAGGAAGCATAAAAATGGGGATCTTCAGTACTATACAAAAAATGTTGAAGATAATGTTTTTAAAAGCAGCGAGGAAGAAAGCAAATCCGATAAACACTTATTAAAATATATGTCCCCACTCCTGCTTCGAACCACGAATGCCCTACGCAAGGGTAACAAATAGAACAGATCTTCAGTTTCAATTGGCAATTATGGTTGCCAGTGTTTAAATGGCAGGGCTCTTGTGCCTGATTCACTCGTCTGAAAGGTAAAATACCGATCGGCTGGACCTTTCTCTGGGATGGTGATATGTTGTGTTGTTGTTTAGTCGTTTAGTCGTGTCCGACTCTTCGTGACCCCATGGACCATAGCACGCCAGGCACTCCTGTCTTGCACTGCCTCCCGCAGTTTGGTCAAACTCATGTTCATAGCTTCGAGAACACTGTCCAACCATCTTTTCCTCTGACGTCCCCTTCTCCTAGTGCCCTCAATCTTTCCCAACATCAGGGTCTTTTCCAAGGATTCTTCTCTTCTCATGAGGTGGCCAAAGTACTGGAGCCTCAGCTTCACGATCTGTCCTTCCAGGGAGCACTCAGGGCTGATTTCCTTAAGAATGGATAGGTTTGATCTTCTTGCAGTCCATGGGACTCTCAAGAGTCTCCTCCAGCACCATAATTCAAAAGCATCAATTCTTCGGCAATCAGCCTTCTTTATGGTCCAGATCTCACTTCCATACATCACTACTGGGAAAACCATAGCTTTAACTATACGGACCTTTGTCGGCAAGGTGATGTCTCTGCTTTTTAAGATGCTGTCTAGGTTTGTCATTGCTTTTCTCCCAAGAAGCAGGTGTCTTTTAATTTCGTGACTGCTGTCACCATCTGCAGTGATCAAGGAGCCCAAGAAGGTAAAATCTCTCACTGCCTCCATTTCTTCCCCTTCTATTTGCCAGGAGGTGATGGGACCAGTGGCCATGATCTTGGTTTTTTTGATGTTGAGCTTCAGACCATATTTTGCGCTCTCCTCTTTCACCCTCATTAAAAGGTTCTTTAATTCCTCCTCGCTTTCTGCCATCAAGGTTGTGTCATCTGCATATCTGAGGTTGTTGATATTTCTTCCGGCAATCTTAATTCCGGCTTGGGATTCATCTAGTCCAGCCTTTCGCATGATGAATTCTGCATATAAGTTAAATAAGCAGGGAGACAATATACAACCTTGTCGTACTCCTTTCCCAATTTTGAACCACTCAGTTGTTCCATATCCAGTTCTAACTGTAGCTTCTTGTCCCACATAGAGATTTCTCAGGAGACAAATGAGGTGATCAGGCACTCCCATTTCTGTAAGAACTTGCCATAGTTTGCTGTGGTCGACACAGTCAAAGGCTTTTGCATAGTCAATGAAGCAGAAGTAGACATTTTTCTGGAACTCTCTAGCTTTCTCCATAATCCAGCGCATGTTTGCTATTTGGTCTCTGGTTCCTCTGCCCTTTCGAAATCCAGCTTGCACTTCTGGGAGTTCTCGGTCCACATACTGCCTAAGCCTGCCTTGTAGAATTTTAAGCATAACCTTGCTAGCGTGTGAAATGAGCGCAATTGTGCGGTAGTTGGAGCATTCTTTGGCACTGCCCTTCTTTGGAATTGGGATGTAGACTGATCTTCTCCAATCCTCTGGCCATTGCTGAGTTTTCCAAACTTGCTGGCATATTGGGTGTAGCACCTTAACAGCATCATCTTTTAAAATTTTAAATAGTTCAGCTGGAATATCATCACTTCCACTGGCCTTGTTATTAGCAGTGCTTTCTAAGGCCCATTTGACTTCACTCTCCAAGATGTCTGGCTCAAGGTCAGCAACCACACTACCTGGGGTGTACGAAACCACCATGTCTTTCTGGTATAATTCCTCTGTGTATTCTTGCCACCTCTTCTTGATGTCTTCTGCTTCTGTTAGGTCCTTACCACTTTTGTCCTTGATTATGGTAATCTTTGTACGAAATGTTCCTTTCATATCTCCAATTTTCTTGAACAGATCTCTGGTTTTCCCCATTCTATTGTTTTCCTCTATTTCTTTGCATTGCTCATTTAAGAAGACCCTCTTGTCTCTCCTTGCTGTTTTTTGGAAATCTGCATTCAGTTTCCTGTATCTTTCCCTATCTCCCTTGCATTTTGCTTGCCTCCTCTCCTCCGCTATTTGTAAGGCCTCGTTGGACAGCCATTTTGCTTTCTTGCATTTCCTTTTCCTTGGGATGGTTTTCGTTGCTGCCTCCTGTATAATGTTACGAGCCTCCATCCATAGTTCTTCAGGCACTCTGTCCACCAAATCTAAATCCTTAAACCTGTTCCTCACTTCCACTGTGTATTCATAAGGGATTTGATTCAGATTGTATCTTACTGGCCCAGTGGTTTTTCCTACTTTCTTCAGTTTAAGCTGGAATTTTGCTATAAGAAGCTGATGATCTGAGTTACAGTCAGCTCCAGGTCTTGTTTTTGCTGATTGTATAGAGCTTCTCCATCTTTGGCTGCAGAGAATATAATCAATCTGATTTCGATGCTGCCCATTTGGTGATATCCATGTGTAGAGTCGTCTCTTGTGTTGTTGGAAGAGAGTGTTTGTGATGACCAGCTTGTTCTCTTGACAGAACTCTATTAGCCTTTGCCCTGCTTCATTTTGAACTCCAAGGCCAAACTTGCCAGTTGTTCCTTTTATCTCTTGATTCCCTACTTTAGCATTCCAATCCCCTGTAATGAGAAGAACATCCTTCTTTGGTGTCATTTCTAGAAGGTGTTGTAGGTCTTCATAGAAT
Organism: Zootoca vivipara; assembly: GCF_963506605.1. NCBI lineage: Eukaryota > Metazoa > Chordata > Lepidosauria > Squamata > Lacertidae > Zootoca > Zootoca vivipara. The sequence continues at coordinate 122,214,486 of NC_083276.1, read as the reverse complement.
TGGTCAATTTCACTTTCTTCAGCTCCGGTAGTTGGTGCATAAACTTGGATTACTGTGATGTTAAAAGGTCTGCCTTGGATTCGTATCGAGATCATTCTGTCATTTTTGAGATTGCATCCCATTACAGCTTTTGCCACTCTTTTGTTGACTATGAGGGCCACTCCATTTCTACTACAGGATTCTTGCCCACAGTAGTAGATATGATAGTCACCCGAACTGAATTCGCCCATTCCCTTCCATTTTAGTTCACTGATGCCCAGGATGTCAATATTTATTCTTGTCATCTCATTTTTGACCACATCCAGCTTACCTCCATTCATGGTTCTTACATTCCAGGTTCCTATGCAATATTTTTCTTTACAGCATCGGACTTTCCTTTCGCTTCCAGGCATATCCGCAACTGAGCGTCCTTTCGGCTTTGGCCCAGCCGCTTCATCAGCTCTGAATCTACTTGTACTTGTCCTCCGCTCTTCCTCAGTAGCATGTTGGACGCCTTCCGACCTGAGGGGCTCATCTTCCAGCGTCATAACTTTTATATGCCTGTTGTCTTTGTCCATGGAGTTTTCTTGGCAGGGATACTGGAGTGGCTTGCCAGTTCCTTCTCCAGGTGGATCACGTTTAGTCAAAACTCTCCACTATGACCTGTCCATCTTGGGTGGCCCTGCATGGCATAGCTCATAGCTTCTCTGAGTTATTCAAGTCCCTTCGCCACGACAAGGCATTGATCCATGAAGGGATGGTGATATAGTAATAGGCAACTGCCTTATTACTGAGTGAGACCACCTAGCTCAGTATACACTGACTCAGGGCCGTCTTAAGGTCATCAGGCGCCCTGGTACAGGGATCCCTCGGGTGCCCCCCCTTTAAAAAAAGAGAAAAACTCTTACTTGGCGTGCCGGGTGGCGGGAGCCTCACGGCGGCCCCCGCGCCTCACAGCGGGGCCGCGCTGTGCCGGAGGCCGCCCACCTCTCTGATGCCGCCAGATTGAGTGGGGGAGGGGGCGCCGCTGCTCTGCGCGGCCTTCCTCCCTTCTCCCAGCGGGCCGGGGTGCTTGGGCAGGCCGCGCCACGCCGGGTTCCTTCCTGCCAACAGGGCGCTGTGTTTCATTGGTAGAGGTGCTGCCATGTGGCGTCGCCTCTACTAATGAAACGCAGCGCCGGGGTGAGGGATGACCCTGGTGCCGCAGAGCGGAACAGGGTCCTAGTGCCCCTGTTCCGCTCGCTTACCTCCCTGCTCTCCCGGCGCGGCTGGTGGAGGGAAAAGGGAGGCCGCCGTGAAGCTCCCCAACTTGCTGGGGTGCCCCTCAGCGCCCTCCTGATCGCCCAGGCGCCGTGGTGCATTGCGCCACTAGAGTTAATGGGCGAGCCGGGCCTGCACTGACTAGTAGGGGCTCTCCTGGGTGTCAGACTGGAGACAGTGCCAGCTTTACCTAGAGATGCCAGGGACTGAACCCGGGAAAGGGGAAGCTTCTCATGATCGATTTCTGCCATTCTTCATGTAGCCATTATAAATGTACAGGAACCCTACCTAAGAAAAGCAAGAGTGACTAACCTCCTGGCAATATATTTGATGACAGCTTTAAACTGGCATAAATGAGAACCTAAAGGCAAAAAAGGAAAAGGTTTCAGTTGATTATCTCCTTGGTGTTTGGAGCCTAAAAGAGGAAAGAAGCTAAGAAAATGACAAATATAGAACTATCAGGTATTTCTGTAGCTACATCCCAATGGTCTAACTTGGGCAATAATTTTGTTGCTGATCTTCCAAACACAAATCTATTGCCCCGACCCTCCCAAAGTAGCGGTAATGGGTTGAAATTAGTGGAAATCTACCATTAACAGCATGCTACCACTGATTTGATTACCTTCCAATGTTTTGTGAGAACAAGTTCTTAGGTATATCTTACCGCAGGGGAATTTCTCTAATGACAGGGAACTGAAATGACAGAAGAGAATGGCAGCACCCCTGCAAAATTCCATTTGAGCTGCTCGGAACTGATTATAGCCAGAGGTTAAGCCAAAAGCTAAAATTGCTGGAAGCAAGGCCTCCAAATTAGCCCAGTTAATGTCTTTTCATGCCAAAGTTTCTTTCCTAACACTTCTGCAATAGAAAACAGGATGGTAGTAATGATGAGGGAGGAGGCAGGGTGTGTGTGTGCGAGGTTTAAAATCACACATTTTGACGGATTTTTCTGATGATGGAGCAGAAATTTCTCAAGTAATCCGAACACCTCTCGAATGCCGGCTTACACTACCCTTTATTAATATGCTCTTGTTAACCTCTGCTTTGTTTGAACTTTGAAGGTTGTTAGAGATGCAAGTAAATAGAAGGAAATAGTCTCTGGCGAGATCCCTGGCGAGATCTGTTTTCCATAGCTGAGTTTTATTATTTCCAGTGTGTGGGGTTGTGTGCACTGCTGAAGAAACTGAGCTGCAATTCAAAGGTGCAGCAAATGGCTTCGTGTCTGTTTTCAATTCCATCACAAAGTTACAAGAATTACTACTACTACTACTACTACTACATTTATACCCTGCCAGATGGGGTAGCTTCCAGCACATATAAAAGTATAATAAATGCCAAACATTAAGAACTTCCCAATACAGGACTGCCTTCAGATGGCTTCTAAAAGTTGTGTAGTTCTTGACATCTGATGAGGAAGGCGCCATTGCCGAGAAGGCCCTCTGCTTGGTTCCCTGTAACTTTACTTCTCACAGTGAGGGAACCACCAGAAGGCCCTCAGAAGTGGACCTCGGTGTCCGGGCTGAATGATGGGGGTGGCGACACTCCTTCAACGATTGGTAGAGCGGCCATGTTCCCTTTCTTTCTTTCTTTTTTAAAAATCATCTTTATTTCTTATTAAAAATTCACAAATCAACACAACACAATATAACACAACATAATCAAGTCAACACAAATTGCACCAATTATATACAGAAAAAAAGAGAAGAAGAAAAAAAGAAATTAATTTTTTTACTTCCAAACATTTTAATATCGGTTCCCTTCTCGTGTGTAAGTTCTACCAAGCTTCTCCCTTATCAACTGAATTTCTTATACCATATCTTATTTTCTTTAAATTATTTAGCTACTTTATCAACTTGTGCATTTTTATCTAAACAAATCACCCACTTCGAACTTATACCTTCTTTATAAAAATAATCCTCCACATAACTCCACTCTGTTTTAATTTTTTGTTTGGGGACCATGTTCCCTTTCTTTGAAGGGCCCAAAATCTGGCCCAAAAGAGGCTTCAGGAGGAAGAGCAGAAAAGGCCTTGAAGTTGCCCATGAACACTTGGTACCCGAACAGCAGTCTGAGCAGGTAGGCACACAAATTATCTGATCCCAGCTCTCTTTTGCTATGGTGATACAGTGGTACCTCGGTTTAAGAACAGTCCAGTTTAAGAACGATTTGGTTTACAAACTCCACAAGACCAGAAATAGTGTCTTGGTTTGAGAACTTTACCTTGGTCTAAGAACGGAATCCGAATAGTGGAAGGGCATCGGTGGTGGGAGGCCTCAATAGGGAAAGCATGCCTCGGTTTAAGAATGGTTTGGTTTAAGAATGGACGTCTGGAACGGATTAATTTCATAAACCGAGGTACCCCCGTATATGCATATTGTATTTCCATTAAATTCATTATAGATTTGCATCTATTAATATAAATTAGGATGTGCACATTCTATGCAAATCTATACCCTCCTCTGTCCTTTTCCTTGGTGATGTTTTTTCTGCTATTTTGGGGATGCATAAGTGATCACCCTAGGGATTGTCTACATAAGAAGAGGCCTGATCGATCAGTAAAAGGAGCACCCAGCAATCCTATACAGTGGTACCCCACAAGACGAATGCCTCGTGCAACAAAAAACTTGCAAGACGAAAGCGTTTTGCGTTGCGTGAGGCGTCTTGCAAGATGAAGTTTCCTATGGCCGTGCTTCACAAGACAAATAGGAATGCATTAATTAAATGGGTAGACCGGGTAAATGGTAAACCGCGCTTCGCAAGACAATTTTTTGCTATACAAAGCGACTCGCGGAATGAATTAATTTCGTCTTGCGAGGTACCACTGTATTTAGGCGATGGGCTGTAGCTAAGGGGGAGAACACCTGTCTTGCTGGGAGAAGGTCTTGGTTTCAATCACCAGCATCTTCAGGTAGGTAGCCGTGTTGGTCTGATGCAGTCAAAACAAAATTAAAAAGTCCTTCCAGTAGCACCTTAGAGACCAACTAAGTTTGTCATAGGTATGAGCTTTCATGTGCATGCACACTTCTTCAGATACACACAGCATCTTCAGGTAGGGTTGGAAGAGAATCCAGTCGGGAATCATGTAGAATGTCTGTCAGTCAGTGTAGAAAATGACCAATGGACCACTTGCCTGCCTTTGTATGAGTTAATTTCCTGTTTTCCAACTGTGGCCAACCAGATGTCTTGGGCAAGCTCACAAGCAGGATATGACTTTCCCCTATTGTCTGTCCTCATGCCTCTTAACCTAAAGCTGTTGTAATAGTTATTAATATTAATAGCATATATAGTTATTAATATCCACCATTCTATAATTATCATTTTTCTAAATAGAGAATAAAATGTCTAGCCTTCCCCCCAAATCCTCATGGCTGCGATATTCAATTGTGGTAGATTTCTCTTAAAAGGAGACAAAAACAATAACAATTACATTTTATGAAAGGTTCCCTTCATGAAACCCAAAATCAGCCCAAAATTTAAGAGGTTAATCCACTATGGAGTCGATCAATTGCCTATAAATTTCATCCACTTATGTGAAAAGAAAAGAAGTAATATTCATGTGTAGGTTCCTCATTATAGTCAACGGGTGTGAAGCAGAGTTTCAAAGTTAACAGATCAGATTTGAACCTGAATAACAAATCAAATCAGGATGAAACAGTACAGATCCCAAACAAATTGGGCTGCTGCTGAACACTACAGAGGAACTACAAGGCAAATCATGTGGTCATTGCAGATCCTTAATATTTACTTTCAAAGCTGTCATAAGCAAGGGTTAAAAATAATAATGAGAGGACTTATGGCTAGAGCATGAATTCGTCAACAAGCATTAAATCAAATTATGCCATTTTTCTAATAAAAATGGGAGATTCATTTAAAAATAAATAAACGTGATATTTAAATGTGGGATGCATTTATTTTCCAACGAATTAGGCTTTCTCTGCATGTACTACTATTTGTAATCCTGCCAGTAGTTTTTCAAAGCAGCCTGTGATAATTAAATCTAGTTTTTCATATTAACAGAAGTATGAAGCACAATGCCGCACAAATCTGCTGCTTTGTGTACAAGAAAGCTTAAGGGATGTTCTGCAATCTGTATACTGCTGCAACTTTCACATGGTACAAAAATAACTACACCAAGACGGACTGAGAAGAAAACAACCCCTTTAACAAAACAACAACACTGAAGACTTGAAAATGGATTTTAATCACGAAGCACTGAATGCTCAAAGCACACTAAAGGATGCTAAACTTTTCTCCTAAGATTCCTGCCCCCCCCCCCTCAAAGTTCTAGCCCACTCCCAGTGCTTTGGGAAGCTGTGAATTCTTCATCAGTATTCATATCTGTGCACTGCAAAACAACCCCCTCTTGTTGAATCACAGTTCATTTGATAAATTTAAAAAGGAAAAAGTCATCAAGAGCCACAAATAGCTATAATAATTAAAACAGGCATATGCTGTAAGCTTCCCAGAGTGGCTGGGGAAACCCAGTCAGATGGGCGGGGTATAAATAATAAAATCATCATCATCATCATCATCATCATCTTCATCATCATCATCATCATCATCATCTATGTAGCCATTCACAATCCCTCCAGTTGATTGATTGATATTACAGTCGTACCTTGGATCCCGAACGCCTTGGTACTCTCAACATTCTTTGGAACCTGAACATCTGACGAGGCTTCCGTGGCTTCTGATTGGCTGCAGGAGCTTCCTGCAGCCAATCAGAAGCCATGCTTTGGTTTTTGAACGTTTTGGAACTCGAACGGACTTCTGGAACGGATTCCATTCGACTTCCGAGGTACGGCTGTACTTATTTATTTCATCAGAAATACTTAGAGCCCAACTTATTTTATTTTATTTATAATATTTATTACCCACCCCTCACCATGAGACCCCAGGGTGGGTTGCTGAAAACGGAAAATACGATTTTTAAGCATATAAAAAAAATCACTGCAGTCTTACAATATATAAAACTGTATGAAGGTCCCGTTTGCACCATAAGTTTAAGCATAACATGTTAAATAGTCATGGCTTCCCCCAAAGACTCATGGGAGGTGCATTATGTTAAGGGTGCTGAAAGTGGTTAAGAAACAGAAGAATGTGAACTCAGCAAAATTTATAGCCCTGAGAGGCTCTCAAAGTGACTTACAAAAAGCCCTCAAACTAGCATCACACTCAAATCTAGGTCAGGGGCAGAATTGTGCCAGGATTATTCTGGCAGCATGTCTTGCCCGAATCCTGTACTTCCCTGATGTCATACTAGGCGTGCAGTTTCTGCCAAAGACCTGTGATGCAAGGGAGGGGGGTCACTGAGCAGCTCGGATCTTTTTATAAGTGTGATCAGGCTATCCCTGTCACAGGCAGAAAATTTAGCATTCCAATAATAGCCAGTAATAAAACTGCATTTTAGTAGACAGCAGGTCTCTCTACAGCAGTTTCATGTTCACTGGAGGCTATTTCTGACAGGTAAAGGCTGATGACTTCCAGTAGCTCAGAAGTACACCTCCTGCCAACATTGTACATGGCTTATTAGGTTTTATAAAGATGATTGGTGAGTGATTTGTGAGTGAGATATATTTTATGGCTTGTACCACTTATTGAGAACCCACATTCATTTCTCTCTCATACACACTTGCACTCCTTCTCATCCCTTGGTCAAAGTCAAGCAGTTAAAGATAACATTCTAGAAGCTTTAATATACCAACTTCTCAGAGGCAATGGGAGAATATTTCGTTTCCCGGCTGATACTGATGCTATCTTTGCGGACACAATGACAGAGCTCTGGGCTCTGGGTAAGGCGGGGCTCTCTTGCTCCTTGCAACCACCCACCTGTTCCAGAGATAAAAGGCAGGTGAATGAGTAGGCTTCCAACTCTGCTCACTTACATGAGTTGTTGGAACACATCTTCTGCTTTGGCGATCACTTGTAGCTGAGTAAGATTGTCTTCCATAAACACGGTCTTAACAGTGAGTTCATAAGTGACTGTGGAGGCCAATTCTGGATCCACACATCCTTCCACAGTGAGGACATAGGTTTCTGGGTGGGAGTTGATCATGGTGAGGGTTTTCCAAGCATGCCTTCCTCTTAGAACGTTTCTCCCTTTCATCCTGAGTTCGAGCATCTTCAAAGTCCACGACACCGTTGGTAAAGGCTGTTCTCCAATTGGAGCATTCGCAGGCCAGTGTTTCCCAGTTGTTGGTGCTTATACTACATTTTTAAAGATTTGCCTTGAGAGAGTCTATAAACCTCCTTTGTTGACCACCAGCATTACGCTTTCCATTTTAAAGTTTGGAATAGAGTAGTTGCTTTGGAAGATGATAATCAGGCATCTGAACAACATGACCAGTTCGACAAAGTTGATGTTGATGTTGAAGAATCATCACTTCGACACTGGTGATCTTTGCTTCCTCCAGGACATTGGCATTAGTTCGCCTGTCTTCCCAAGTGAAAATATTTGCCTGTAAACTTCATCCACTTCTGCCAAAAAGAACAGGAAAAACACAATGTTTGGATTTCTCTCTAGTCAATAGGCAATTGAAGGCGACTCAGACTGAGCCAAATCGAGCAGCCTACAAAGTGCCTTGAAATGCAGTGGACTTTTATTTTATTTTAAGGGCCAAATCTGGGTGTGAACTGAATCTTGTGGGTTAGTGGACACCTCTGTTCCTCAGGTGGCCCATAATGCCAGCTCTGACAAACTCTGTCAATCAAGATATCATAAGAGAGACTGGGTGAAACTGAAATGGAACGTACACAAAGAACCTATATTTGAAGCTAGCACACCTATCAATTAAACTATTTATTTATCCAATATATATATATTGCCTTTCCTCTAACAAGCTTTGGCAAGCCAGCATACATAGTTCTCCTTGCCTTCCATCTGATCTTCACAGCCACCCTGTGTGATAGGTTAGTGAATGTGAGTAGCCCAAGGTCATCCAGTTTCCATGACTTGTATCCTAACGTAGCAAAGCCTGATTTGGCAGTAGTTACTTGCTTCAGAAGACATGTATCACGGATCCCAACCCTCCTCCCAACAAAGAAACCTCAAACTGATGCGGATGATAAATAATACATTGCTTAGGAATCTTCTTTGGGAGTTTTGCCAAGCTTGTAAATGAAAAGATAGTGTCACGAAATAAAAAAAGATAAATAAATTGGAGCTTCGTCCTGAACTGTGGAGTGAATCAGTCTTTTTCCAGCTTGAAAAGTTTTATGGCGCAAATGTTTTTTATTTTTTTTATTTTTTTATGCTTTGAAATATGCAGCAACATAAAAATGCAATGGTTGGCTTAACCTATAAAGAGTTTTCTAATCAGTTAGTTCCTGACAGAAGGTAGAATTTGTTTCATGGTGGAAGAGTTATTTATTTATTTTCCTGCCCCCCCTTCTTTCTCCAAAGCCTTGGGTTGCGTTAAAGTTACTTGGTATTATGAGGGTATGTGTAAGGGGGAGAGAGTATAGAGAACCTCCCCCTCTCATCAGGAGCAGTTCCTCCCCAAGCAGCCATGAAAGCGCGGGGTCTGAAGGGGCTAGTCAGGAAGAGGAGAGAGAGTGCCAGGTCTCTGGCAGCATGGGAGAGCCCCTGCTCCACAGGCGGGAAGAGAGAGAGGCGGAAAGGGGGAAAGGGAAAAGACGGAGCGTAGACCCTTTCCCCCGGCACCGGAATTACGGAGGAGGAGAAAGGGGAGGAGATTCACTGTCCCGAGGCTGTTATATTGGTCGAAATCGCGAAAAGGGGCAGTGCCGGATTCTGGATCGGAATGAGCAGACATGCATCCAACAGCTCGTTACACTGTAAATAGAGTGCACCAATAAAAACTGTTAAAAGACAAGCATGTGGAAAGTTGTTACTCTAGAGTAGTCGCAACAACCCTGACAGTATGTGTCCAGGTGTAGGGGAAATGCTGGGGCTGGATAAAAAAAGGAAGTTTAGATTTATGCCTCTGCATCTTCTGAGCTGCTTTCTTATAACTCAGCTGGGGTAACTGCATGGAGGGTGGATATGCAGAGAGAAGGAAATAGAATGGCCTGCAAATTTGTCTTCTGCTTTGGCATGTGGAGCTGGATGAAGCCATTAAACATGACACTTCCTTGTTCCCACAAATCACCTGAATCCATGGTGGATTGTTAAAGTGGAACTGGGAAAAGGGCATGAATTAACACCCGCTCCCTTGAAATCTGCACTGTGTCAGCTCTAGGATTTTGGAAGTGCTTGGGCAATGGGCATGCCTTCCTTTGTTGTACAGCGTCCATAGAAGTTGCCTTCCTGAGCACTGGGAAGAATGTGTGCTTACTGGAAGAACTATAAGAAAAGAGTTGGGTACTTCTTGCATTCCTGGACCACCATTTTCTCTTGACTGCCATCCTGCTGCAGCCATAAAGGTAAAGGTAAAGGTACCCCTGACCGTTAAGTCCAGTCGCGGACGACTCTGGGGTTGCGGCGCTCATCTCGCTCTATAGGCCGAGGGAGCTGGCATTTGTCCGCAGACAGCTTCCGGGTCATGTGGCCAGCATGACTAAGCCGCTTCTGGTTCACCAGAGCAGCGCACGGAAACACCGTTTACCTTCCCACCAGAGCGGTACTTATTAATCTACTTGCCTTTTTTGGCGTGCTTTCGAACTGCTAGGTTGGCAGGAGCTGGGACTGAGCAACGGGAGCTCACCCCATAGCAGGGATTTGAACCTCCGACCTTCTGATCGGCAAGCCCTAGGCTCTGTGGTTTGGACCACAGCGCCACCGCAGTGGTGGCAGTTAAATGCCTTGCCCAAAAAGTCATTACATGCAGGGCCGACTCAACATATTTTGCTGCCAGAGGCAAAGGGCAAGATGGCACCTCTGCCTCCATTCAATGTATAGAGCCAGACTCAACTGGCAATTGAATCCTCTTTCACATCTGAGGGCATCGGGCTAGCTTACAGGGCGCAGAGAAGGCTATGTGACACACGCAACTCGGACCTCCAATAACTTTCAACTCTCCACCCTCCAACACCTGCCACCTCCCTAGTTCTGCAAGGGACAGCGCTGACTATATGTCATATAACTAAGACACGCCCTTAACGGGAAACTTCCTCCATTACCCTCTTGTGTAAACCACCAGAGTTTTGAGAATTCTTGCTGTGAAAAATAGAGTCAGCAGAAACAAAACACTTTCCCATAGATTTTATGGGAGGAGGAAGGCTGAAATTCCAGGGAACTGTGTGCCTTATCTTTACTTTACTTTACCTTACCTTACCGTTGTATATATTGTTGTTGTTGTTTAGTCGTTTAGTCGTGTCCGACTCTTCATGACCCCATGGACCATAGCACGCCAGGCACTCCTGTCTTGCACTGCCTCCCGCAGTTTGGTCAAACTCATGTTTGTAGCTTCGAGAACACTGTCCAACCATCTCGTCCTCTGTCGTCCCCTTCTCCTAGTGCCCTCCATCTTTCCCAACATCAGGGTCTTTTCCAGGGAGTCTTCTCTTCTCATGAGGTGGCCAAAGTATTGGAGCCTCAGCTTCAGCATCTGTCCTTCCAGTGAGCACTCTGTATATATATGAATATATATATACAGGGACCCAGGTGGCGCTGTGGTTAAACCACTGAGCCTAGGGCTTGCTGATCAGAAGGTCGGCGGTTCGAATCCCTGTGATGGGGTGAGCTCCCGTTGCTTGGTCCCAGCTCCTGCCAACCTAGCAGTTCGAAAGCACCTCAAAATGCAAGTAGATAAATAGGAACCGCTACAGCGGAAAGGTAAACAACGTTTCCATGTGCTGCTCTGGTTTGCCAGAAGCGGCTTTGTCATGCTGGCCACATGACCTGGAAGCTATATGCCAGCTCCCTCGGCCAATAATGCGAGATGAGCACGCAACCCCAGAGTCGGTCACGACTGGACCTAATTGTCAGGGGTCCCTTTACCCTTTACCTTTTTATATATTCTTTAAAAGCAGCAGCATCACACCTTCAAAGCATTTCTGAATGGATGCAAGTTCTTTTTGGAGTGACATATGGCCATGATACATTATGTTTAGGAGACGGGAAAGGCCTCACTTGTTTGATGCCATTGGTGCACGCCTCATCTATCCATCCTATGAAACCATCCTTCACAATTTACAATAAAAGCTCTCTTCTACCTGAGCTGTACAGGCTGCTGAATGGGAGCGGAATTGGACTGCTACAAAATGATATCCACAATTTGTTACAAATGTGTCATCATTATTACCGTGTCAACTCAAGTGCCTTGGATGTAAATGGTCCTTCTATTACAGCAGAGTCAACATTCAACATGATGGAACTGAACAGTTAGGATAAATTAAGGACCGATCCATTCCGGTCATTTCCATCTTAACATGCAATATTCGTCTGGCTTCATTACTTAGTAAATTAAAACACAGAGAGGACAAGTGCTCAGAATAGTTCCTGCAATTATAGAAGCTTCAGAACTGAGTAGGTGCAACTGAGACAAAGTGACTTTTCCTTGTGCAGACAAGACTTCAGTGACAGAAGCATTTTGTCCAAATTAGAGCTGCTTGGGGTATTAAGAATAATCTTCTCCAAAGAGATAAGCAAGATGACATTCGGTTTGCCATTATTAGGTTTCTAAATCATTTCAATTGTTTTTAAAGGGCTGTAGTGGTACTTGGAGGAAAGGAAATTTTGGGTGCAGTCTAAATTTGACCCATGTGGAGGCCTCTGATGTGGTTGAGGGTCCTTCCTTTGGAGGAGTGGAGAAACATCAGTATCTTATTTGGGCGCCTATTGCCCAGGAGACACAAACCTACCACCACCTCTGACTCAGAAGAAGAGTCTCTTGCAGTACCTTTGTCTCCCATCTAGTCCAACATTGTGCTCTTGCAGTGTCCAGTCAGATGCCTGTAGGAAACCCTCAAGTACGGTAGAAGCTGAGCACAAGAGCCCTCTCCCCTCCTGTGGTCCCTAGCAAATGGTATTCAGAAGCATTTCTGTCTCTGACCATGGAGGCAGAGCATAGTCATTGCAGCTGGTAACCATTGATAGCCTTCTCCATGAATTTATGCAAGCTTCTTCTAAAGCCATCCATGTCGGTGGCCATCACTGTGGGGCCAAGTTCCATTCTTTAACTATGTGCTTTATGAAATTATTATTATTGTTGTTGTTGGGCCAAAGCAAACAAGATGAATTATAACAAGGAGAAATGTAAGGTACTACACTTGGGTAAAAAAAATGAAAGGCACAAATACAGGATGGGTGACACCTGGCTTGAGAGCAGTACAAGTGAAAAGGACCTAGGAGTCTTGGTAGACCACAGACTTGACAGATTCAAACTTCAAGAAAGAAGATTCCACCTAAACATTAGGAAGAACTTCCTGACAATAAGAGCTGTTCGGCAGTGGAATTTGCTACCAAGGAGTGTGGTGGAGTCTCCTTCTTTGGAGGTCTTTAAGCAGAGGCTTGACAGCCATATGTCAAAAATGCTTTGATGGTGTTTCCTGCTTGGCAGGGGGTTGGACTGGATGGCCCTTGTGGTCTCTTCCAACTCTATGATTCTATGATTCTATGTTATTATTATTATTATTATTATTATTTCTTATTTATACCCTGCCCATCCGGCTGGGTTTCCCCAGCTACTCTGCAACAGAAACTCAACATGGATGTTGCATTACAACCAGTAACTTCATCAATATAACATCAAATAAGTGTTGAAAATGTAAAGAGAAAGAAGGTTCTTTTTATCACATGTCTTGTAGTAAGGTTAAGGCTTACTGGCAAATGATATGCAATGAAATGAAAAGGATGTTTAAAATAGCATTTGTAAGAAACAAACAGAAGCCTTTCTTCTGGGAATTATAGGGAAAGAACTACCTAAATTGTAGAAAAAAATATTTATGTACGTGACTGCAATGGCAAGAATGTTAATTGCCCAAAAATGGAAAGAAGAAGAAGTCCCAGCAAAGGAAGAATGGATACAAAAACTTGTGGAATATGCAGAAATGGCAAAACTTACCGCAAGAATAAGAAACCAAGGTAACAAACTTTTTTTTTAATAAAAGAATGGAAATAGTTTATTGAATATTTACAGATAAATTGTAAACAGATAAAAAAACTGGCAGGATTATTGTTATAACCTGCAGCCGTGTGTGTGTGTGTGTGTGTGTGTGTGTGTGTGTGTGTGTGAGAGAGAGAGAGAGAGAGAGAGAGAGAGAGAGAGAGAGAGAGAGAAATGAGCAAGTTAAGTTAATTTGGATAGGCAGAAGATAGAAAAAATAAATTTAAGGAACCGCAGAAAGAGGGGGAAGGAAGTCAAATTTGAAAAGGTTAACATGAATGTAAAATTAGTGAAATGTATATATCTGAAAGTATAAATAAATAAAACAACAACAACCAGTAATTTCAGATTCAAGAACCACTGGGGTTTCTTCAGTGCATGCCAATAATGTCATCTCCAAACCACTGAACACAGTGCATTTCATGTTTGTTAGTGGACAAAAGGCCATAGTTGTTGGCAGGGCTTTTTTCCAGTCGTATCTCACTGGAACTCAGTTTTTGCACCTCTCAAGTGGGTGCCATCACCATGATAAGAGAACAAGGGAGACGTTCATGGTGAATTCCAGCATGCTCCCCCCCCCCCCGAAAAATAGTGCTGGTTGTTGAGAATGCTCCTAAGGTAGTGGCTTCCCCCCCTCAAGACAGGTACCAAGCTAAGGTCTTTGTGAGCTCAGCTCCTAAAGAAAACCTACTCTGCTTCATTTCGTTTCTGGTGTAATTTCCATGCTGCGCAGTGACCACACAGATGTCACCTTTATCCATGTCCTAAAGTGAACTGCAAGGATGAAGACAGATCTGTCTTCAGTTTAGAGCAGAGCCAGCAGTTTAGGCTCCGTGTTACTCGCCTGGATTCAGAAGCAAAAGCGCTTCTTACAGCTGCAGCTACCCATGTAATGCCCGAATCAATCTTGAGCTTCACAGCAGATCTGAGATTTGAAGCTGAGCCACTGCATCCAAGGACAAGGTTCTGTCTGATGCACCAAAGTGGATGGATGAAGAAGGGAGATAATGGAAGGGATCATGGAAAAGTTACAGGGCTGTTTTCTCCAGAGGTTCCACGGCAAGTAGTTCGTCCGTCCTATTTTATTTTTTTAACACTAGCGCTGAGAGAAAACTGACTGCTCTATGAGTAAAAAATGCAACGACATCCCCTGTTGTCCCCTAATAATGACTTCAAAAATTTGGTTTTAGTGACCAGCAAATGCCTGAGTGGACAAATAATGCAATGCATATACTGGCAAAAGATGAGAGCTAAAATCTGGCCATTAGCCATTAGCGTGTGGTGGCTCTAAAGCGAGAATTTGACATTTTGCACTATCCTCTTAAAATATTAAGCATTATGGATAAAAGTTAATATTCCCCGAGGATCTGACATTTTCTGTAATGTAGAATGCAGACACATATAAATTCTATGTGCCCAAATAAATCTTTGATCATAGAGTGTGCTGTGCATTATCGTTCTAAAGCCACACACAGCATTTTTGCCACTAAGCCTGTGATCTGCTATTTGCCTCCCATCACGCCAGCTTCAGTGACGGAATTTATTTTGGGTGGTTTAGCCCTTAGTCGTAGACAGGAGATTTGCTAACTGCCTTTGTGTTTTACCTGCCCACACTTGTGCTTTGAGATCGAGGCCAAGTTTTCCTGGTGGTATTTGAACAGATATCAGATTTCTACCAATAACTGTCGTCAAATCTTCATTTGGCGCTGACGGGGGGGGGGGGAATAGGGTCATTCCAGGATCATATCAGAAGCTGGGATGGCTTTCATAATTCCGGGACTGTCCCTGGAAAATAGGGACACTTGGAGCAAATGCCATTGGACACCTGATGTCTCCTTTTTATTGGAAGCAGTGCTCCGAGATCTCATTCTCTTTCCCAGCCTAGTTAACTGAGAATGAACTGGGTCACCTCTCTGAGTGCAAACCACACACTCTGCCACCAAAACCATGAAAATACAACTTGAATAAGGTACCTTATAATTCTGTTAGGGGGGGAGAAGCCACAAGTATCTGGAAGCGGGTGGGGAATCTTAAGATGCTACCATGGCAATAACTAAAAACAAAATTATGCGGGGAAATGTGCTCAAGGGTGTCATTGAAACCACAACATTAATGCCAGGCTCTCATTGCAAATAACAAATCTCACCATTAACACCTAATTATTATGATTATATTGGATTAAATTAAAAAGTAGGAGGAAAATGCAGCGCTCTCAGCATGGCTATTATGAAAACTTTCAAAGGCTGCAATATTTGAACATTCCTGTTTGTGAATAAGCCAATAATTTCATTTTCCCTAGGATCTGATATATGAGATACAAAAAAGCCACTGGAAACCCATTTCAGTTAAGAGGCCAGATGATACTGGAAATATATCCCATTTTGTTTCCAGAGCCCCAGATATTTAGAATGATATTCTCATCAAGCCTTGCAAAGTTCGTCCCACTGCAGCAATAATTTGATACTGCATCTTTTTCATCTTACATCAGTTTTTATATATTTCTGTGTGGTTCTGTTTCTTTGCTTAATACAAATTTTATGAAACAGGGTTTTGTCTAATCATGGAGAATTTTTCTTTTCTTTTTCTAATTCCTTCAATCCACACAGGGCTTTTTTTTCCACCCGGAACTCAATTGCGTGTTTAGACCTTTGAACCTCCCCCCTTAAATCAATTCAGACAAAACTCAAATTTTGGTTTGGTTTTTGGCAGAATTTAGGCCACAACTTTATTGATTACATCAGGTGAGTGGTTGCATAGGCTCTGGTTCGACTAGCTCCCTGCACCATTGCAGGTAGCACTGACCCAGGGCACTACCATAGGTCAGCCTAGGGTGAACACATGGAATGGCAGAAAGCCGGGGACTTGCTATGCCCACCAGCCAGATGTCCCCGTGGACTCAGGCACGGGCACAATCCCTGGATTCCTTTAACGGTTTACCCTTCACATAGGGATGGCGAGAGCATCCCCCCATCCCTATCACCTGAACCAGAACCTATCTGCAACCTTACAAGTTGTGACGATTTGCTACGCGGCAGGTGAAATCCAAGTGGCACCAGCCAATCAGCCAAGTGGGGAAAATTCCTGCCGTGCCCCTGTCCCAACGACAGACGACACACGACAACATAGCAAGGTCAAGCACACAAGCCCTAAAAGTAGGGAGAGGTGGGCGGGTGTTCCGATGCACTGATCAAAAGAGAAAGCTCTGAGTCATGTGCATGGGCATATATAGGTCCCTTGATCGGTTTGGCTAGCGTCCCATTGGCCTGATTAAACCCAGCATCAAAGGACCTACCGATAGGGTGTTGTGGCTATCCAACCATACCCACCCACAACACAGGATTCAGTTGCCAGGTCGCACCAAAACACGTGCCCTCTTTGAGGGAGGACACGATTTCCGGTACCTCTCTCCTGGGTATCATTGCAATGATAAGAGAACAAGGTTCATGGTGAGTTCTGGCACCTCTTTTTCTAGAAAAATAGCACTGCATCTACATACCATGCTTTGGAGGATATGTAAGAACAGAAGGAGGGCCTCCTGCAGCAGGCCAGAGGCCCTTCTAGTTCAGCGTCATGTTCACAACAGCAGTTACTTGGATTACTGTAAGAAAATACTCTGAAGACGAGGATTGGGGAAGGCAGGGAAATCGGCTTCTAACAGAAGAGGAGAGGGACTATTCCCCGCCTTGCCTTCAGCATTTCCAGAAGCAAAGAGAAAGGAAGACACACAGCTACCCAGCTTTGAGATAGTTGCTGAGCAACCAAAAGGGAGAGAACAGCTGGGAGATATATCAATAGAGAGTGGGGGGAACCCCTCCCCCCCAAACTCAGAGGTACGAGTGTGTCAGAGAACAAAAGAGACACAGGGAAGGGGGGAGACATCCTCTTGGCGCGCTTCTTGCTGTGGAAGTGCGTAATGTCGATCCTTGCAGAGAGATGCTGACAGGGCCATCTTACCCATAGGCGCTAGGGGTACAGGGCACCTGGGTGCTGGGATCTCAGGGGCACTAGGTCGAGAGTCCGGGGCTGAGATTTGGAGTCTGGGGATTGGGAAGAGCCGACAGCCATTGCTGAGCGAAGCGGAGCCTGTTGGTGTGCCACAGCTCTTCTGCTGTGGGCGAACAAGGCGCTGAGGCAGCCGGCTGGCTCCACCCTCCTGCGCACTTGGGATTGGCAAGTCGTTGAGAGGCCCACCCAGTGCACGTTGCTCATACGAGGCGCCTGGCTTCGCTCAGTCGCCGCCGCCACCGCCCTGGGCTCAACTGTTGTTGCACTGGGCTCTGCTTGCCCGCCCACCCCAGGCACCCGGCCCCGGCCTTGTTCTGTTGCTGACGCCTCAAGTTCCTCTGTTGCTGCTGAGGCCAAAAAAAAAGGTTGACAACTCTGGGCAACCTGGGAGATCTTTGCACCCCGGTGCTGCATATGCTTAAGATGCCCCTGGATGCCTATCTGTGTTTGCAATATGATATTGTAATAAAATGACTATAAATCTACCAGATGCTCATTAATTCTTATCGGTGAGCTAACCGAAGGGGAGAGGGGAACTCCTGTATCTGACAATTACAGTTTCATGCAAGCTGCATGTACTGATCTCTGGCAGGCAAGCAAGCCCCCATAAGAAGTAATGACTCTTCGGCAGTTTTATGTACATTTATTTCCAAAAAGACACATCCAGAGCATGGCTTCTCACCTGCTCACATTTACGATAGTTGGTCAGTCTGACACTTCACGCTTCCCACAGCAGGAAGGACGCCAAACTCCCGCCTTTCCCCTCTTGCCCTTCCGTTGCCCTCTGATTTTATCCAGTCGCCTAGAACAGGGACTGAGAGGCTGACCTTCCCCCTCCCCACTTTCACTTGTCACAGACTCAGACCTTTGCATTTCTGCTGATTGCCTAGCAATGCTCTGGCTGCCTTCCAACTCTTCCTCTTCTTGAGAGCTTATCGAGCAAACTGCCCTTTCTCAACTCTGTCAGCCAGCTCTCATCTGCAGAGTTTATCCCTGGGCTCTGGGGGTGGGGTGGAGTGGGCACGTTCCTGACACTGCAATTCTTGCATCACATAACTACCTGTGGTGATTTCTCAGTGTCCTCTCCTGGACTCTGGCTCCCTGTCCCTACTCTGACCTGGTGCAAATGCACGAGATGACTTAATGAAGAGGTAGGTGTGGTCAGGAGGCAGGAATGGAGCTTCAAAATATTTCCGCCAACAAAGAAGTGCCATTAGGCCAGGAGAGTGGGGCAGAAGCAAGATGGCTGGCTTTCTACATTTTGAAATAAGTAAAGCGACACACATTCTAATCTAAACAGCCCCCCAAAAAAACAAAAGAAGAATTGAGTCTAAAATTATCTAAATAAATCACAGTAGTAAATAATTTACAGCCCATACAAGGGGAGCTATGGAACTGGTAAATAACTTTCAACCCAGGCAAGGGGAGCTATGTGGGTATCATTACAGAGCCATGCTGCGGGAATCCTCCTTAATAACTAAACACCCCTTCATGTAGGCAGAAGCAGTGCTAGAAACTGAGATAGGAAAGCTCGGCGCGAAACGGCACATTAAACCTGGGTTATGGTCGCAACAACGGAATTATAACAAGCTGAAAATGAATGAACTGCAGCTAAAATATTATGTTCATTTCCCCACGTGGTCTAATCCTTCCCCTGCCCCCCCCAAATATTATTAAGAGAGTCTCTCCTCCAGAAGTGGGGAGGCAGAAAAAGGTCCTCCTTTCTTTCCACTCTGCAGTTTTAATCTGAAATCTTAGGCGTACTACTGCGCCCAGAGCTCAGAAACTGCTCGTGCTAATGAAATTCCCTGTCGCAAAATGCTCCTAGAACAATGGGAGTTTCGGACACTGGGCAGAAGTTAGTTGATCAGACATAAATTCTTCCCTTGAAGTCTCATCAGCACCAAAGGAGCAACCTGCATGAGCCATGAAAGATTATTGGGAAAAATATCTAGCAATTACACAGTATATCATCATCATCATCATCATCATCAGTCAGGCTGCATTTCCCTCCCTCCTCTCTCTCTCTCTCTCTCTCTCTCTCTCTCTCTCTCTCTCTCTCTCTCTCTCTCTCTGTATTTCCTATTACAGCATATTCCTGTACAGTACCTTCTTTTGACAAAGAAAGCTGTCCTTTTAAAATGTTAATACTGGCTGACACATCTTCACCTGCATATAGCGATGGCTAGATTGGCAAATAGACTTATTTTCCCTTCATAAGATGCTCATTGTTTCCTGAATGGCCCTCTAATTATCTCACTGGTTTATGCTGTATGGCAGGAGCTAGTTAGCTGAACCCAGTTTGTAAACTTTACTTTTGTTTGGACCAAACACACTTTAGATTAAACGGGCGTCAATGCAGGCATGCTCCGTAATAAAAACCAATTACCATTAAGGCTTTTCAGGCTTTCAAAACATCTGGAGGAACCAAATGTGGGATAGAAAGTTGATTTGTAGTCAGAAAGCGCTGCAAAAGAACTCAAAGGATTATTCTCTCTCGGTGATTTCATATCAAATTTGCTAAATTTACAAGTCAAAAAGATCCTTTTTAAAGCTTGCTTCCCATGCTCCGATTGGATTTTTATTTTATTTTTAAAAAGCTCTTTCCTCTTTGTCTCATATCATCGCATAATGGCAGTGCTGCAACTGATAATGTAGCTGATAATGTTCATGATGATAAGGGTGAATAGACTCCACCTTGCCTTTCTGTCTCTCTAATGCCCTAACTAACAATCTAAATTTAAATTGAGTCAGCCTGCATCCTTAGATTCAGCTGCAGCTGAATCCTTACACAAATGCGCATGGATCAAGGAGGGAAATCCATGTGTACCATCATCCTTGGTATATTTATTTTACTGTGTGCCCATCCACTGGAGGATATGATTGGCAGCAGGTTCTCAAAGCATATGTGTGTAGTATCCTTGACATACCTGAGAAATTCACAAAGGACAGTGTACTCAACACCCCTTTCAAAATGTACACTAATGTAAAGAGATGGTCATGTATAGGCTTCCACAGCCTGTACAGGTTAGTGAGACAGTGTTTCAGGATACCCTCCAACATTTCTCTGATGAAAATAGGGACCCCCTATTCCATACCCTCTAACATTTCTCGGATGAAAATATAAAAGGTAAAGGACCCCTGACAGTTAAGTCCAGTTGCAGACGACTCTGGGGTTGCGGCGCTCATCTCGCTTTACTGGCAGAGGGAGCCGGTGTTTGTCCGCAGACAGTTTTTCCAGGTCGTGTGGCCAGCATGGCTAAGCCACTTATGGTGAAACCAGAGCAGCACACAGAAACGCCGATTACCTTCCCGATGGAGCGTTACCTATTTATCTACTTGCACTTTGACATGCTTTCGAACAGCTAGGTTGGCAGGAGCTGGGACCGAACGACGGGAGCTCACCCTGTCGTGGGGATTCAAACCGCCGACCTTCCGATCGGCAAGCCCAAGGGTCAGTGGTTTAGACCACAGTGTCACCACCCAACATTACTCTGATGAAAATAGGAACGTCCTATTCCATATCCTCCAACATTTCTCTGATGAAAATAGGGACGTCCTAAGGAAAAGCGGGACATTCCGGGATCAAATCAGAAACTGGGATGGCTTCTGTAAATCAGGGACTCTGGAAAATAGGGACACTTGGATGGTCTGTTTCAGGGTAAACAGTGTCATACTAACTAATGATTTCTACTACCTAATCTCTACCTTTCAGTTTGCAAACTATAAGGAGTTAGGAGTCCTGGGGAAGCTACATTTCCCGAGTTCTCTCCTCCCTGGGATGTCAACATTCCCATGTTCCCAGGCCCAGGAAGTTATAGAGGAAAGGTAAACCTATCCACTGTGGTTGCTGTTGTAATGTCAAAGCAGGAAAGTAAGAAGAGAAAAAATGTCTACAGAGTGTGTTTGGGTCTCTCAAGAGGATTTGGGAACTCCATTACAGAGTCAACGTTGTCCTTGGGAACATGTTGGTGAGGGTGTTTAATCTTCAGGACACAGTGACTGTGAAAAGGGTTTGCTGAAGATATATTGCTTTCAGCTTTAAAACCACTTGTCTATATTTCAGGCATACAGAACCAGTGACTCTCCAAATGTTGCTAGACTAACCCTCCCTCCATCATCTCTAACCATTGGGTCACGTGCTGGTGGGGCTGATGGAAGCTGGAGCTCGACAACATCGGGAGGGTCACAAGTTGAAAGTTGCCATATGTCCTTTTTTTCATGGGTAGGGTCGTCATAGCGATCCATAATTAAAAGTAGAAGTTGGCAGATGTGTCCTCTTTTTTGCTCTTCAAAATATAGCAACCCTACAACTTCACCATTCCTACTATATATCAATATAAAATAGCATCTCTTTTACCTGTTTTTTTAAAAATTCTCCCAAGTTCTACAGCAATATTTTCATTTATCATGCGGTTAGAATTTCCAGATCAGTTTGATAACACTCGCACATAAAGGAGATAATTCTGGTCATGCTTCCAAGCGCAGAAATGACAGGGAGGAAAGATATGAGGAAGCCTGTTCTGCCGTTATCTTTTCAATAACTAGACAACATCAAGCTTCAGGCCTTGAGGTTTGGCATCTCCTGTGGAGTAGTAAAATTGGTATTTAGAAAAGGAATTAAGTGAAACTTTGAGAATGATGTTGTATGCTCTTGAAGGGGTTTTATAAATGTCCATCACAGCTTGTTATTCCCTTCACTGAGAAGACACATTTGTTTTATGAAGCCTACTTTGGCTTTTACGGGTTCATTACCTGTTGTATATCTGAACAATAAATGTCCTGTTTCATTTGCTCCATAAAAATAAAAGAAAATGTCATGAGAAACATTTATAAACTGCATCTGTGTTCCACTGTCTAGAAAAAGAAAGTTTGATTTCATTTTTTAAAAATTGTTTTGGAGAAAAAGAAAGCTGCCAAACTGAAACAGATACTTCCATCTTGTGGGAGATTGTAGTCAAATACAACTAGCAAACACAGGGCTAGTTAGTGCAGAGTTATATTGCTAGATAGATTCAGCTAGGTTGTGCCCTGTCTCCTTCAGGGGGGGAGTGAAGCCTTTCTACCCCCCTCTTTCTGCATCATGTCCAAACAGCTCTATCATCAGTCACAGCTCTGACTTCATTCATTGGCTAAAAACACTAGCGGGCGGGAGCAGTCCAGCTTTTTCATTTCACAGAAATCAATTAGAAGGGTACCTGCACATTTTGTTTTGTAACTTTCTTGGAAGGCTAGAGACTTCCATTTTAAACATGAAAGGTTAGATTCTGGAGCTTTTGTGAGTACCATGGCACCCATGGGTGCCAGGTTGGTGACCCCTAATCTAGGAGTCACCCCTCTGTTTCAGGGATGGATAGACCATTTCCTGACTCCTCTTTCCTCTCTCCCATTCCTACAATTAATCTCTGCTGTCAGAGTTGATGACACCAACCATCTTCTTGACAGGTATGCTCATGCATGAAGTCTGCCACCATCTATACATTCATATTCTTAAAAAAATTAAATACAGGAAACAGTGGGAGAGCAGAGATTTCTGACAAAGAGATTCCTTAAAGGACAACATAAAGTTGTTTTCTATGCTTAGACCCAGGTGCATGAATAATGCTAGGAATTCTTGGCTTCGATGAAAAGATGTGTTTAGTTTTTGGCAGCTCTACTAGTGGATCCTCTGAACAAATAACCAATCTCCTCTGGAGAGTCCTACCTTATAAGTCACAAAGCCCTTGTTAATTATGCTGTGTACTCACATCACTTTTAATAAGAGCCGAAGAATTAAACCTAAATGGATTTCTGAGGTGAAGAATCCATTTTTATCAGGTGTTTTCTTGTCTTGGGTTGGTGGTGAGATGTGGGTGGCATAACCTCAGGGATTATATTGGAATATTCAACACCAATTGTTGTGAGAGTTGTGCTTATGCCTTTCTTTCTCACTGAGTATAAAAATGTTTTGAGAAATATGCAGAACTTCTGGGCAAGTCCCCAGCTCTAGTTCTACGCAAAAGAAGTAATAAACCCAGGGTGCAGATTTGCCTAGACAGTGGTACCTCTACTTACGAATAACTCTACTTACAAATGTTTCTACTTACGAACGGACCGCCGTCCGCCATCTTGGATGCGGTTTAGATAGGATTTTTTCTACTTACGAATTTTTAGATAGGGTTGCTTCGACTTACGAATTTTTTTCTCCCAATGCATTCCTATGGGATTCGACTTACAATTTTTTTCAACTTGCGAATGTGCGTTCGGAACGCATTAAATTCGTAAGTAGAGGTACCACTGTAATTTGCGCTTCCTGATTAATACATATAGATGCAAACGGAGACACAATTACTATGAGTGAGAGCCAGTGTTAGTAATACTCAAAGTAGACCCCTACTTAAGTAGGCTTAAATAGTATATCTATTATTTCAATGGAACTGCTCTTGAGTGTCTCTTAGTTTGGCATCACCCACTAATTTATATTAACATGCAATGTATCTCACCATTGTGGGGAAGACTATGACCAGCTGCATACCAACTGCTGATGGGCAACTTTAAGGCTCCTTCTGCTCTCTGTTCTTGCGGCTCTTCATGTTTAAAATGGACTTGGACCAGACAGACCATCCAATCAAGCAAGACCTTCTTCAGCTTGAGGGCCCCATTGTCTATGGGCAACCTTCCAGAGCCATATGCCAGCAATGGACATGGTGAGAAGTCCCAGTAGGCTACATTTAAATCATGCTGATCTCAGGTTTGTAGATATGCATGTCTCTATTCAGAAACATTGAATAGTCCCATGGACTGCAAGAAGATCAAACCTATCCATTCTTAAGGAAATCAGCCCTGAGTGCTCCCTGGAAGGACAGATCGTGAAGCTGAGGCTCCAATACTTTGGCCACCTCATGAGAAGAGAAGAATCCTTGGAAAAGACCCTGATGTTGGGAAAGATTGAGGGCACTAGGAGAAGGGGACAACAGAGGACAAGATGGTTGGACAGTGTTCTCGAGGCTACGAACATGAGTTTGACCAAACTGCGGGAGGCAGTGCAAGACAGGAGTGCCTGGCGTGCTGTGGTCCATGGGGTCACGAAGAATCGGACACGACTAAACGACTAAACAACAACAACAACAATTTATCTACTTGCATTTTGATGTGCTGTCGAACTGCTAGGTTGGCAGGAGCTGGGACCGAACAACGGGAGCTGACCCCGTTCTGATCAGCAAGCCCTAGGCTCAGTGTTTTAGACCACAGCGCCACCCGCGTCCCATGTGTAAATAATAAAGATACTCAATTAAAAAGAAACTCTGCTGCAAGAAGAAAACTCAAGACGTCGTCATCATCATCACCACCTCCTCTATAGGTGCTGCTATGTGCCCTCTGTCTTTGAGCTCTTTGCTCTCCTACTTTTAAGGCTCGCTGGCTTCTGGGAGATGCAGGGTCTGGAATGCTTTTTAATGACAACGAGTCAGCTGGGTGATGTTCTGTCTGTCCCATGATTTCCCAGCTTTCCCCTCTCATCTGCCTCTGAGCTGTGACCTCCCGCAAACCCCTGTTGTAAATCTATACTGTCTTCCTCTTCCTCCTCCCTGGAAGAATCAGGATGGGGAGGCGGTCTTCACCATTCCTCCTCCTCTGCCCAGTCCCTGACAGCTACGTATACGACTTCCACCATTCTGGTTTCTTAACCACCATGCACTAAGCAAACTAAGGCAAACTAAGCCCCAGGGGCCAGATCTGGCCCAATCGCCTTTTAAATCCGTCCTGCGGATTGTCCAGGAATCAGCGTGTTTTTACATGAGTAGAATGTGTCCTTTTTAAAAATGCATCTCTGGGTTATTTGTGGGGCCTGCCTGGTGTTTTTACATGAGTAGAATGTGTCTTTTTCTTTAAAATGCATCTCTGGGTTATTTGTATGGCCTGCTTGGTGTTTTTACATGAGTGGAATTTGTGCTTTTATTTAAAATGCATCTCTGGGTTATTTGTGGGGCATAGGAATTCGTTCATCCCCCCCCCCCGGCAATATAGTCCAGCCCCCCACAAGGTCTGAGGGACAGTGGACCGGCCCCCTGCTGAAAAAGTTTGCTGACTCCTGCACTAAGCCCTACAGGTTTGTTTTATACTTTGTGAGGCAATTTTTGTCTGCAGAAAGCAACCATTGGGGCTCTTAAATGCACTAAATGAATATGATTAATTCATAAATACCAAAGCCGCTGTTATTTTTAGCAAAGGCAGCTTGGTGTGCTGTAGGTGGTGGTGCTTTGAGAATGGGTTTATGAGCACTTCTGTATCATGTAGAAATGTTTGTGTAAGGTTAAATATTATTACCCCCATGCCCATTTGAGATTGCAAAAGCCACATTCGGGACTGTATTTCTAATTCCTTCACCCTCTTTAATTCAAATGTGTACACCAGGCTCAAAGCATTCTCAACAAATGCAGATCAGTGGAGTTGTTGCTGCACAGAAGTTATCAGACCATTGCCTGTTCATAGACTCAGACCCGGAATTTCAAATGTCATTGCTAGTTTTTTAAAGGAAGAAAACTTCCTTGCCATTATGAATGCTAATAAAAATATCATATGCAGTGCTTCTTACAAAAAAAATGTTTAGGGGTACTCTCATTTTCCTACTCATATTGAAATAATGCCCCTCAATGAGGCCAAACTTAGATTCACAAAATGTTTAGGGGTATGCGTACCCCTGCATCCCCTCAGAAAAAAAGCATTGGTCATATGTACAGTGGCGTAACACATAAGGGAGCGGGTGGCGCTGTGGTCTAAACCACTGAGCCTCTTGGGCTTGCCGAACAGAAGGTTGGCGGTTCGAATCCCCGCGGCGGGGTGAGCTCCCGTTGCTCTGCCCCAGCTCCTGCCAACCTAACAGTTCAAAAGCATACCAGTGCAAGAATCAGAATCAGAAGAATCTTTATTTGCACCAGCCACTAGCCATAGCAATAAAATAAAATAAAATGTACTGAAGATAGAGGTAAAAACCTAACCATACAAAATACATTTTGGAGGTTTACAAGTGCAGGTAGATAAATAGGTACCTATGTCTTCACATGATCGAGCTAGGCTGAAGAAGAATTACCCTCAGCACCCTCACAGCACAGCAGAAATCCCAGAAAGAAAGAGTGCATTTTTAAAGGACATTTACTGCCACAAGGGGGCAATTTGACCTCAGCTATTCCACTTTCCAAATGTCCTCAGCCATGCAACCTCACCCTTGTCAGACTTTATAGATAAAATTGCTGGCAGACAAAAACAAATCTCAAAATGGTAAAAAATAAAAATAAAATTCAGATGCTTACCCGACATTAGCTACGAGCCTCCTGAATCTGCCCGTATGTTCAAAAGACCTGACAAGGTTGAATGACTGGGGAGGGGGTTGTAACAAGTTGAGGGTGAAGGCAGGAGTGAGAGAAGCTGACAGGAAAATGGAAGGGTTTGGGAGGGCAAGGGATATGGGCAAAGAGCTGGGTGGCTGCTGTTGCTGCTGCCTGCTTTGATTCATGCTCTTTTAGCAGCCTTTAATGAGGTGCTTGAGAAATCCCTTGGGGAATTATTATGGTTGTGTTTTTCTGTTATCCTTGCCAAGGCTCCATGATGGATGGATAGAACACCTTCTTTTTGAGGCCGCTGGCTCCGAACTGTAGGAGAGGGAGATTTTAAACAAAACAATACAAAAAAGTAGGGGATTTTGTGTACATCAAGGCAGTTAATCACACACACACAAACACAGAGTTCACATTGAGGTGTCCGCCCCCCCCACTCAGTATTTAGGGATCAGCAGGCAGGCTAGTTGGACTCCACTTGAATGCCTGCTTCGCCAGAACCTCCTTTGTCATCATCAGGGTTTAAGTGAGAAGCTGCAGAGTTCAGACACATCCCCCTCGGACTCGCACGGAGAAGCCCAATCTAAATGGAAAGACTGCAGTTTTCCAAACTGGATTTGTGGAAGCGGTGATTATTTTTACAACTCTTTTTCAGCTGGGATCCTTTTCAGGAAAGGGAGGGGAAAGAATCGAACAGCTAAGGAATCGGGTTTTAGGATGGTTCCAGCTTCTGGCAGAACCTCCCCCAATGTGTGTTGAGATAGTTATGTGACAATCATCCTTCCTGGGTTTCCAGAGGATATTTCTAGTGGTGTGCCAAAAAGGAATATGCAGCTTATGGTGATGACGTCACATTATCTCTTTGCCGTGTTTCAAGTCTGCCATAATGGGGTATGTTATGTATTCAGTGGTCTGTGTTTACCTGAGCTTGAGTCTGGACTAAGGATTCTGAGCTCCTGTGTTCTGATTCGGTACATGATATCCAATCACAGAACATTTCAGGATTTGGGGCTCTGCCATTGGCCCTTAAACTCAGAGTCATGATTCGCAGCTTGGAAGTTTAGACAGCCAATCACGTTGGGAGTGGGAGTGGCCCAGGCCTTCAGAAACGTATATAAGCAGTTGTGTTGCCCCTGCTGTCCAGTTCTGTTAGTTCAATAAAGGTTATTGCTGTTATCACTGTGTCTTGCCTCGTGGGAACCCACCTGCACTTCAGGGTGACGTGGTTATGTGAGCTGCTCTTAGGAGTTTGGGGAATCACCTTTCCTTATTTGATTGATTCAGAGCTATGATGTGCAAATGGAGAACTTGTACTCTCCCCCCCACCCGCCAACACCTATTCTGAACAAATTAATAAAACCAGGGCAAGGGAGAGAGACTTGACTTTTACTGCATTTAGAAGAGAAATAAGGGAGAGAATTAGGTTAATGAGATTTTACCCATGAAAATCTAAAAAGCTGCAAGGCATGAACAAATGATATCTAATAGGTGCTCAGAACAAAGCCACTTAGGAATCGAGCCCTTCCCAAGTTGATCATGTACGCTCTAGATCCTCTATGGGGAAGGTAAGGTCACACGGGATGAATGAAAAAATACTAGACATGCATGTTCAACAAGGCATGGGTTTTTAATGGGTTAATGCACACCTGAGTCTTAGGTAAGGGACAATAGCACATGCTCTGAACGCAAAAGGTGCCCGGTGTAGACTTCAGCATCTCTAGCTAAATAGGTCAGATAGCAAGTGATGGGACAGACCGCCTACCGTTCAACATTTCTCTGATAATAATAATAATAATAATAATAATAATAATAATAATACTTCTACCCCGCCCATCTGGCTGGGTTTCCCCAGCCACTCTGGGCTGCTCCCAACAGAATATTAAAAACACAATAAAACATCAAACATTAAAACTTCCCTAAACAGAGCTGCCTTCAGATGTCTTCTAAAAGTCAGGTAGCTGTTCATTTCCTTGACATCTGATGAGAGGGCATTCCACAGGGCGGGTGCCACTACCGAGAAGGCCCTCTGCCGGGCTCCCTGTAACCTCACTTCTCACAGGGAAGGAACCGCCAGAAAGCCCTCGGAGCTGCACCTCAGTTTCTGGGTTGAACAATGGGGGTGGAGACGCTCCTTCAGGTATACTGGACCGAGGCCGTTTAGGGCTTTAAAGGTCAGCACCAACACTTTGAATTGTGCTCGGAAACGTACTGGGAGACAATATAGGCCTTTCACGACCGGTGTTATATGGCCCCGGCGGCCACTCCCAGTCACCAGTCTAGCTACTGCATTCTGGATTAGTTGTAGTTTCTGGGTCACCTTCAGAGGTAGCTCCACGTAGAGCATATTGCAGTAGTCCAAGCGGGAGATAACTAGAGCACACATCACTCCGGCAAGACAGTCTGCTCTGATGAAAATAAGGATGTCCTATTCCATAATAATAATATAGTGGTACCTCAGGTTAAGTACTTAATTGGTTTCAGAATTCCGTACTTAACCTGAAGTGTACTTAACCTGAAGTGAACTTTCCCATTGAAAGTAATGGAAAGTGGATTAACTCGTTCCAGACGGGTCCGCGGGATACTTAACTTGAAAGTACTCAACCTGAAGCGTACTTAATCCGAGGTATGGCGATAATAGTGATATCTCTGTGGCTGCAATCTCCTGGGTGATGTGGATGCCATAAAGCAGTTGAATGTGCATATGCACTCCATTGGTTTCCCTCCCTCCTAACCCCCTCTGCACAGCCCAGGCCCTGGCAACCCACACTATACCACTGTGTGGGAGGGATCCGCCCATGCCAAATTTCTGCCTGCCACACATCACAGTCAGAGGGAAACAAGCTCCGCCAAGGATCTCTTTGCTCCCAGTTGCAGGTGAGAAGGTGGGGGCAGAGCTCCTCTCGCCTCCAACATTTTCAGAGTTGATGCTTAGGTTTCTAACTTTTACAAGGTGGTCACAACTGTTACTTGTGGCTGCCACAATAGTATAAGGCTCTTGTTGTTGCTTCCTGCAACTGCAGTTCCTGATGAGATCCAGCAAGTTGGCAACCTCTTGTCAAAAAAAATAATAATCAAGATATTCCTCATCATACCAAGAAAGCAGGACAAATAAAAGACCAGCCTGCTGGGGAGAATAATTTCAGGAAACTCCCATGGTGTCCATTTAAAATTGATGGCTTTCCTCCAAGAATCCTGGGAACTGCATGCCTCCAGACCCTCTCAGAGCTACAATTCCCAGCAACCTTAACAAACTACAGTTCCCAGGATTCTTTGGGAGAGAAGTCATGTGCTTTTGAATGTGCCTTGGATATTTAGTGGATGGTGTGGATCCGCCTGCTGTTGGTGGAAGTGAATTCTGGTCAACCTTAACCACAATCGGGTACAGAGAACGGGAATGTTGACTACGTATACAGGTGTGTGCACCAACCTTTGGTCAAGATTAAACATCCATCATTGTGTGTATAAGTAGAGAAAATGCACACACATAATCACACGCAAGGTTATGGGACTTCCCAATGAACGTTTCCCCTTGTCTTCCATGTGATTTATAAGCACATTAGCAGGTAGGGGTCAGTTATTACTCCCACTTTGAATCTTTTTGCAGGTAAGGCCACAGCTATTAGGCTAGTGGCTTTCGCCTTTGACTTATTTTATCTGAGCTGCTGTGTTAATTAGATCCTGGGTTTGGCTTCCTTGACTGTGAAATATAAGTCTGTTATCAGTGAAACCACATTCTGCCCTAGGTGATTTCTGCTTAAGCTTTAATCCTTCTTACTCTTTTTCTTCTCCTTCTTCTTTTTTTTTTTAAACAAAACAAAACCCATGAAATAAAGACTAATACCTTACCAGGGGAAGCCAGAGAGTCCTTTGCTCTAAAATAGAGTCCTTTCAGAGAGAGATTTCTGATATGCGAAATCTCTGCAGAAGTTTGATAATAAGGAAACTTTGAGGCTTTTAAAAAATATTAATTATGCTCAGAACATTGACCAGACTCCACTGGGAGGTGTTCTGAAGAATCCATGCATGTAATATAGTGGGAAACATTGTTTATAAAAATAAATGAATTGGAAGGTTTGTAACCCTTGAAACAAAAGATGTAAAATCAGAGTGCATTGGGCAAATTTACAATTAAGTGGTGCGCTTGAGTGTTATAATTCTTATCTTGGTTCCCCAATAATAAATAGTTGACAAGGAAGAGGGTGGGGTTGGAGGGATCCCTGCATACATTATTAAAGTTCTTACCACAAGGAAAAGAGGCATTTGAAATGGGTTTTAAATATTTTTTCTCTCTTGCAAAATAAGCAATGCATGTAGAGGTGATCTGCAAAATGTCATATTCTCTGCTTACCTAGGGATCCACAGAAGTGGCTTTTGCTGTTCGGTGTGATGGCAGCCTGATCACCAGGGGCCAATGTCTTCTTCCCATGTGGCCATGGGCATTTCCTCCTCTTGCTGCTCTGGGCACTGGCCAAAAGGCCTGTTTGAATTGGCCAATCAGGGGACTTCAGGGAAACCGGCTTGGCTAGAAGTTCATCACATTTCATCACATTCCCTGTTTAAACCACATCACCTCAAACACACGTTTAAACAAAGGAAGCTAAACCCAAAACTTATTTCTCCTCGTTCTCCCTCCCTTGTTCTCTCTCATATAATGGGGCCCACCTGAGAAGTGCTACAACTGAATTCCAGTGAGTTCCGGCTGACAAAAAGCCCTGGTGCATGCCCCTATTTCTCGCCCAGAGTATTAAAATCTGAGAAAAGCTATAGCTATTGCTTTAGAGTAGGGCATAGCTGCCAAGTTTTCGCTTTTCTCGCGAGGAAGCCTATTCAGCATAAGGGAAAATCCCTGTAAAAGAGGGATAACTTGGCAGCTATGGAGTAGGGACAGCCAGAGGTCATCGCATCATCCTTGACCATTGGCCATGTTGGCTGAGGCTGATGAGATTTCGAATCTGACAACATTTGGAGGATGCCATGGTGTCTATCGCTGGTTCACCGTGTGTGCCCCCACTCCCAATTCCATTTTTCAAAATAGGGATGGGTGTTTCACTGCACCATCACCATGTTTTCAAAGGGCAATTTAGTAGCAGCATAGCTGACATTCAACAGTAGGTACGGTATATAGCGAAGGAAACTCATAGTGCTTTTTTGTACTCTGAGACCACCTTACAGCTGCATTCAGTGGGATGTGTTTTCAGCAGATATTTACTTCCAAGCACATATGCTTTTGAGCAGTACCTTAGCAGGCTACACATACACTGCTGTTTCAGATCAGGTTTGTGTTATGAAAGACTTTCCAAGCATCTGATTTGTCCTGCCTTCCTTTCCTGTGCGTATTTGTCCCCGAGATCTTTACCAATAACAAAGGATGGGGGAAAGAAATTTAAGCTTCCCTAATCCTCTTACTATCCTCAAGCAATTCCATTCAGGTTGTCTACAAAGAATCAACAGTACCCTCTTTTGAACATAATGGCGATCTTGCCCTTTTCTGCTTGGTTATATTCATTGTATTTACACCAGATTGTTACCTGCTGCTATGCAGCAAAGGCAAGCTTTTGAAATAATGATGAGGCAAGGAAGTGGAAAGCTTGCCTTGCCTACCCAGGATCCCCTGTTATGTGCAAATGTCTTTATTGACTTACTTTACTAATTCCATACCCCTCCACCTTTATTGTTGGCTCTATGGAGAAAGGGAGAAGAAAGAAATTGTTTTACTGTAACAAATATAAAAAGAGTATAAAGGTAAAGGGACCCCTGACCGTTAAGTCCAGTCATGGACGACTCTGAGGTTGCAGCGCTCATCTCGCTTTACTGGCAGAGGGAGCTGGCATTTTTCACAGACAGCTTCCGGGTCATGTGGCCGCTTCTGATGAACCAGAGCAGCACACGGAAATGTCGTTTACCTTCCCGCCAGAGCGGTACCTATTTATCTACTTGCACTTTGACGTGCTTTCGAACTGCTAGGTTGGCAGGAGCAGGGACTGAGCAATGGGAGCTCACCCCGTCACAGGGATTTGAACAGCCAACCTTCTGATCAGCAAGCCCTAGTCTCTGTGGTTTAGACCACAGTGCCATCCACGTCCCTATATAGAGTATAAAGGTAAAGGTAAAGGGACCCCTGACCATTAGGTCCAGTCGTGACCGACTCTGGGGTTGCGCGCTCATCTCGCATTATTGGCCGAGGGAGCCGGCGTATAGCTTCCAGGTCATGTGACCAGCATGACAAAGCCGCTTCTGGCAAACCAGAGCAGCACATGGAAACGCCGTTTACCTTCCCGCTGTAGCGGTTCCTATTTATCTACTTTCATTTTGAGGTGCTTTCGAACTGCTAGGTTGGCAGGAGCTGGGACCAAGCAACGGGAGCTCACCCCGTCACAGGGATTCGAACCGCCGACCTTCTGATCAGCAAGCCCTAGGCTCAGTGATTTAACCACAGCGCCACCTGGGTCCCTCTATATAGAGTATACTAAAGTGTAATTGCATCACACATGGGGTTTCCATTCCAGAGGAGCATGTATACAAACAATCACGTATAGCCAAAATATCTGTCAGGGACTGGACTGAGGAGGAATGATGGGGACTGCCCCCCGAACCTTCCTGAGAAGAGGAGGACAGTAGAGATTCACAACAGCAGTTTGCAGAAGGTCATAGCTCAGAGGCTGCAGAGGGGAGAACCTGGGAAATATTGGGAGGGGAGCAGGAGCAGGAAGAAGAAGCACCAGGGGAGAGACAGCTGACACTCAGTGTCTTTAGAAAGCATTCCTGACCCCCCCCCCCCAGACCCAACGTGCATTGAGGGCAGTGGAACAGAAAGCTCAGAGGCAGAAATCACAGATCAATATTATGACGCATAATAGGAGAGACGGTGGGGGTGGGACATTATCTGAGATAGACGGCATTCCTATCTCTCTCTCTGTGAATACTGAATAAATGACCTGGTAAGAATGCTTATTGTTATCCACTCCTTGGCTGCCCACCATGGGAGGGATCAGATTCCATGAAGCCTGACAGAACCTGTCTGTTCGATAGCAAGGGGGGGGGGCGGGGAGCCCCACACAGAGGCTCTGACAGTGTTCATAGTGACACTTCTCACAGGCACTCACGTGGAGTTTCATACCCTCCAACATTTCTCCGATGAAAATAGGGACAACAACAACAACAACAACAACAACAACAACAACACCTGTTGACCCATCTGACTGGGTTGCCCCAGCCACTCTGGGTAGCTTCCAACATATAAGAAAAGCACAAAATAAACATTAAACTTTTTTTAAAACAATAACAATAAACAAAATAAACATTAAACTTTTTTTAAAAAAACTTCCCTATGCAGGGCTGCCTTCAGATATCTTCTAAAGGTTGTATCATTGCTTATCTCCTGGGCTCGGGGGGGGTCACATAACTCCATACCCTCCAACATTTCTCCGATGAAAATACAGACATCCTAAGGGCAAGTGGGACAGTCTGGCATCAAATCAGAAACTGGGAAGGCTTCTGTTAATCTGGGAGTGTGCCTGGAAAAGAGGGACACTTGGAGGGTATGGAGTTATGCTGCTATAGTCATCAAGGGAGCTGGTGTGCTAGGAATCCAACAGGGCTGCCCTTAATTAAATACGTTTTAGTCATTTAATCTAATGAATTTGAATCAATTAAGGCTTCGACAGTAGGTCTGCTTTTTAGGGTTTCATGTCCCAGGGCTGGGACCTGACCTGAGCAATGCGCCCTCAACCATACACTGGTGACCCTTATAAATGGAGCTGAAGCTGAAATGGAGAATGAAGGTGATGCCCACCATTTGCCATTCTTATATAAACACTTGCATTAAAATTATTACTTTCTTAAAGATTAAAAAATGTTCAATAAAGGAGGACCTTTTAGTTGATTTCAAATGAATGGATCAATTAAATCCTGCAGCCCTAGAGACAAGGCTTTGAAAAGTTTGACTTACCCCATCTTCTTCTTCTTTGGCGATCACTCATAGACAACTAAGATTGTCTTCCATGAACACGGTTTTAACATTGTAAGTGACTGTGGAGGCCAATTCTGGACCTACACGTCCTTCCACAGTGGGGACATAGGTTTCCGGGCAGGAGTTGATCACTGTGAGGGTTTGCCAAGTGTGCCTTCCTCTTAGCACATTTCTCCCTTTCATCCTGAGTGTGAGCATCTTCAGAACCAATGACACCTTTGGTAAAGGCTGTTCTCCAATTGGAGTGCTCACAGGCCAGTGTTTCCCAGATGTTGGCCTTTCTACTACATTTTTTTTAAATTTGCCTTGAGAGAGTCTTAGAACCTCATTGGTCGGCCACCAGCATTACGCTTTCCATTTTTAAACTCGGAATAGAGTAGTTGCTTTGGAAAACGATAATCAGGCATCCGCACAACATGACCAGTCCAACAAAGTTGATGTTGAAGAATCATCTAAGGCAGAGATGGGGAATCTGTGCGGCCACCCATATGTTGTTGGACTCCAAC